>NC_048223.1:56611455-56706221 GCF_002007445.2 Ailuropoda melanoleuca
GTCCTTAGTTTAAAATCCAAACTATCTGATATGAGAATTGCCATCCCAGCTTTCTTTTGAGGTCCATTTGCGTGAAAGATGGTATTCCATCCCCTTACTCTAAGTCTGAATGCATCTTTGGGTTCAAAATGAGTCTCTTGTAGACAGCAAATGGATGGGTCATGTCTTTTTATCCAATCTGCAACCCTGTGGTGTTTTATGGGAGCATTCAAACCATTTACATTGATAGAGATTATTGAGAGATATGATTTTAATGATGCCATGTTGCTAGTAAAGTTTTTGTATCGGTTGTGACTTTCTGCTCTGTATCACTCTTGGGGCCTTTTCACCTTTATAGAACCCCCCTTAATATCTCCTGTAGGGCTGGTTTCATGGTTACAAAATTGGTTAATGACTGGTGATTCTGGAATGTCTTTATTTCTCCATCAATTCTGAATGACAGCCTTGCTGGATAAAGGATCCTTGGCTGAATGTTTTTCTCTGAAAGAACTTTAAAAATGCCCCCCCAACCCTTTATCTCATTCCAGGTCTGTGTAGACAGGGCTGACATAATTCTGACACCTTTGCCTTGGTACGTGAGAAATTTCTTTGCCCTGGCTGCTTTCAATACTGTATCCTTGGATCTCATATTTGCGAATTGCACTATGACGTGACGTGGTGTAGGTTTGTCGTGGTTGAGCTTGGGTGGGGTCCTCTCTGCCTCTTGGACACGAATGTTTGTTTCCCTTGCTAGATTAGGGAAGTTTTCAGCTACAATTTGTTCAAATATCTCTTCTAGAACTCTGTTTTTCTCCACCCCCTCAGGGATGCTGATGATTCTGACATTGGATCGTTTCATTGAGTCAGTAATCTCCCGTAACCTACATTCGTGGGCATGGATTTTTTTAAGACCAGCTTCTATTTTCGTTTTTTCTTCTACTAACCCATCCTCCAATTCACTAATACGTTCCTCTGCCTTGGAGACCCTGGCCGTCAGAGCCTCTAGTTTTTACTGCATTTGGCTCATAGAATTTTTAATTTCTGTCAGATTCATTCTCATCTCTGCCCTTTGGGATTCTATATTCTCAGTAACATTTTCGTTAATACTTTTTTCAAGTCTACTTATCATCTTGACCATTGTTGCTCTGAATTCCATTTCTGATAATTTGGTTACATCCATATCCATTATTTCTGTGGCAGAGGCCACAGACTCATTGTTTTTTCTTTGCTGGGGGGGACTTCTCCTTCTCGTCATTCTGATGAGTAGAGGTTGCAAGGTTATCCAGAGCCCAAATTATTGACCGGGACCCAGGCCCTGCGCCCTTGTTTTATAGGGATCTTAGGGATGTGGGCTTCTTCTTTAAAGATTTTATTTATTTATTTGAGAGAGAGAGAGACAGACAGTCAGCAAGAAAGGGAATACAAGCAGGGGATTGGGAGAGGAAGAAGCAGGCTCCCAGTGGAGAAGCCCGATGAGGGACTCCTTTCCGGAATGCTGGGATCACGCCCTAAGCTGAAGACAGGCGCTTAATGACTGCGCCACCCAGGGGCCCCAGGATGTAGACTTCTTGATTTTTCAGCTTGCCTTCTGTGGGAGGTGCCTGCCGCGCCGATACTCAGTCAACCCTGTTTGGGTAGAGTCTCCGTGTCCCCTGCGAGGGGGGATGGGGATGGGCATGCTGTGAGCCGGTATTTCCAGGCTTTTGTTCTCTTGCAGCTTTCCCTGGCTGTCTGCTATGCCTCTTCTGAGAATCAGAGCGGCAGCGGCTGAATCTCAGCCTCTGTCTCCGAACAGAGGGACCGCGGACCGTTCTCCACTGATGTTCTGGCCGCTTTAACTCTGTTTCTGTTGGTGCTGCTCAACCCTGCAGCGTCCCGGGATATGCGCCCCACACCCGGCCCAGCCCTCACTTCCAGGGCCAGCGCGTCTCTGTCCTTCACGTTTCTAACGCCGCCAGCCGCCAGCCGCCCCATGCGCACTCCCGGAGTTCCCGGTCTCAGTCTATTTCCAGTGAGCACACCGGGATTCCCGAGTTCCGTGAGAAGTCTGGTGGCCCACGCTCCCCGCTCACGTTCTCAGTCTGCTGTCTCACGGTGCTGTCCGTGGTCCGCCCGCTCCCCCATGCAGGTGGCTACCACTTCCCGGCGCCCAGACACAGGGGCTCCCTCCCCCTTCCGTTTATTTTCCAATATCTGTGCGCGGTTTCGCGGCTCCCGGCTTCGTACCTCAATACTCAGCACTGGAGAAGTTCATTTGTAGAGATCCAGATGTATCTTCCTGCGTCTCAGGCTGATTGCGTGGATGTTCAGGCTGGTCTGGTACTTATCCAGCTTGACTCAGGGTACTGGCTGAAAAAAGGGGTCCCCTACTCCTCCGCCATCTTAACTCCTCCTATATTATTTGTTTTAAATAAAATTATTTGTTTTCGATTGAACAAATCATGAGCATTAAGTACATTCCCAACGCTCTGCCACCACACCACAGAACACTGCTGCAGAACATCTCATTGCCTCTGGCCCAAACCATGCTCCAAGTCACTGGGTTCCGCAGGGACAGAGACCAAACACATGCAACTCCAAGGGGGAGGATAGGTACGCAGGGAGTATGTGTCAGAGATGCGGGGAGCTCCCGGGGAGGGACTCCAGCAAAGGAAACCCTACGGAGGCAGCGCTGGTCGCCGTCAGACCAGCGGGTGTCTAGTCTGGGGACCAGCAGCCCTGGGGAGAATGTGAGGAAGCGGAGGTCCCCTGCAGGCCTGTGTTCTTTCTATCAGTGGCTGGCAGGAAAGAGCCCTCCACAGAGAGGAGGGGGCAGGCACTCCCCCAGCACCTGGAGGAACTCGGGATGTCCACCCTCCCAGGCTGCAGGCTGGCAGCGGCTGGCAGGAGGGGAGGCACTGCTGATGCAGGACAGAGCCCTCAGGCAGAGAAGAGGGGGCCAGCGCTCCCCCAGGGATAGCATGGTGACTCAAGCTAACCCTGCAGGATGGGGTACAGGTTCCCCTGCTCTTTGAAGGTACAGTGTTTCTAGGAAACCTTTCACAACAGAAATGGTGCACACCAAAGAGGGAATTACCACTAATTTATACATAAAAATTAGTGAGCATACTCAGACTCCAAAAATTACTTGTCTTTGGCTTTTCGTAGGCCTCAGCACACAACCTCCTAACGGATGCCCAACATAAATGGAGATAAGCACAGCAGATGCTCACAGACACTATTCAAAGTGCCGGTGGCTGGATGCGGAGAGCGGCTCCCAGGAAGGAGCTGGTTGGGGTGCATGCCACCTCTGTAAGTACTCCCCACAAAACAGATGCTGAATGTGATGCTCAGTTTTCGACTTTTTTCAGAAGAGGGAAATCCTCCTCAGGTTTCTTCCTGTTACGGAAGCCAGGTAATAACGTATATCTTTCCAAAAGGTCAAGTGTCGTACCAGGAACTTTTAGAAAGTGGGGATACTTGTACTTGAAAGTTGCTAAGGGAGTAGATGGGAAATGTTCTCCCAGACACAAACATGAGTAGATCCACCAGGAAAGGCACCTTCCTCAGCATGTGGAACAAGGCCCACACCCTACACCCAGAAACCTCTCCTTCCCCTTGCTTAGGACAACCCACAACAGCTGGGATTTACCCCAATTCCTCCTTTCTCTCATTCCCAATATCCAACCCATCAGCCAATCCTGTGAGCTCCATCTTCGATTCCTACCCCAGAATAGGACTAACCACTGATTCCAAGGCCACCAGTCTGGTCCACACTGGAGCCCATCTCTTGCCTGAGTTCCTGGAAAAGCTTCATCACTGACCTCCCTTGCCCATCCTCAACCCTGTGTCATCTGTTCTCTACACTGTAGCGAGGTAGGCCAGTGAAACAGGGTCCCATGGGGTCACAGCCCTGCAATGGCTTTCTGTCACCCTCTGTCACCTCCCTCAGGTCATGTCCTAAGCTATTTCCTGTGGCCACAGGACCCTTCTTGCTGCTCCTGGACACACCTGGTATGCCCCTGCCCTAGGGCCTTTGCCCATGCTTTCCCTTCCATTTAGAATCCTCTTGATGTGATATCACTCACCTTCTTTAGATCTTGACTCAAGGATCACCTTCCTAGCAACGTCCCACCTGGCCCCTATGTGAAAAGCAAGCACACACCCCCCATTTCCCCTTCAGCACACCAGCCCTGTATCCTGCTTTACATTTCCATAGCAGTTATCACATTCACCAGTCCATCTCAGCGGGAGAGAAACGGAGCCCTCCACTGATGGTTTCACCACTGACGCCCTCCGATGTCCTGGTCCAAATTCCAAGGGGAAAAGCTGTCCCAAGGTTCTTGTGCAGCCAGGATGCCCGGGACAAGGGGGTCCACCTCCTGCACCCTGAACTCCATCAGGAAAATGAGGCATATGCGGAATCCACCTGCACATGAAATCTGAAACCACACCCCTTCCTCGGTGACAGGTGAGCACACACACTTCCTCCTCTTGCCTGAGGGGCTCATCTGAGAAAGCTGAGCAGAGATTCATCCCTGGGTCCACATCTCCCTCTGGCCAAGGTCCCAGGAAATAGACCTCTCTCTTCCCTGAACTGCCACTGTGATTGATGTCCGTAATCCTCCTGTGGTCAAGCAGAGCAGTGCACCTGTCCCTCTTTACGGTGACGTCCTCACAAACCAGGCTTTGCTGCACAGTTCTCAGGAAGGAACCTGCAGCAGCGTCAACACGCACCCAGGTTCAGCCCTGGTCTCACACGTCAGGCCCCATGCAGAACTGGGTCTTCACGGAGACTGGTGTCCTCTGTGGCCTTGGACCTAACGGCAGGAGCGGAGATTACAGTTCCAAATGAGAAGTGACCTCTTCCACACACACGGGACCATGGAGGAGGAGTTCTCAGGGGTGTGGCTCTGGGAGAAGTGCTCTGCTGCCTGAATTCACAGACACCAGGCAGAGGACATCTCTGTGCCTCTCCGAGGAAGCAGGCAGCACACTGGGCAAGAATCGATACTGCGGCCTGTGGGCAGCTTCCCACCAAGCACCCTGCTCAGCTGAGGGTTTGAGAACCAAACAGGTAGCAACTGTCTCATCACATCTGTGGCCTGAGGGCAGGCCGGGGCTGGGGGAAGGGCGGGAGTGACCCCAGTCCCTGTCCCTCTTGCAAGGTGGACTGTCCATCAAGAGCGACAGTCCACAATCACAACCTGCCAGTTATCTGATCCGACTACCCGGCCAGGCTCGGACCTGCATAAGACCCAGTGACTTCTTTCCACTCCAGCTCAATCCTTCTCACAGAGAAACAATCTCCAGCCTCAGAAATGTGCCCATCATTACTTCTGGAATTCCCTGGGTTGCGTCTACACTGGCCCACACAGGTGTCTCATCCAGACCACTCTACAAATGCCCTCGGGTTTCAAGCCACTTTCAAGCTGCCCTTAGAAAGGCAGAAACTGGCCCAATTAGGCAGACCAGCCAGGTGACTCGGTGTGCTGGAAACTCAGACAACTTCCTCCAGGAACATCGACGCTTCCAAGTCCAAGCTTCAAACCTTCACTCTCTGGGCACTGAACACCATGTCAGCATAAACACTGCTCTTTCAATTCACTGGTCTCCCCTTCCTTAAAATCAGAAACCAAGCTCCAGTCACCACTCTATTTTCCCTTCAGAGAGAGAAGTCAAAGGATAGTATAAAACACTCCATCTGCACAGTGCACTTCTATGAAAATACAATTCCTTGGTCTTTCTCATACAGGCAGCCCTACATGACCCATACTAATGAGAGATATCACAAGTTCAATCTCTCTCTCTCTCTCTCTCTCTCTCTCTCTCTATATATATATATATATATATAGCCTTGTGTTTTTCCTTTTGATATGTGTATCTCAAAGTCAATGTCTATATTGCTTTCTTAAAAGAACAAAAATAATAATGACATGGTCACATAAGGGTCTGGATCTCCATAGCCAGACCACATGGCTCTGGTCCAGATAAGGATGAAGACACAACCTCAGCCCATGAAGCAAAGCCCACACCCTCAGGGATCCTGACATGCCTCACAGGTGAAGATTTCCTTTGCTACATGGAGTTGTCTGAGTCCAAAGGATGCAGGCAACCTCCAGCATTCATTCTGCTTTCTTCATCAATTCCCCAGTTCAAGTCGCAAGTGACTCACTGGGTCAAGGTTTCAGAGCCCTGGATGGGCATGAGGTAAGCAACCACCTCAGGGAAGGCTAACAGGGGGCTCGATTTCCTTTGGGAGCGCAATGAGCCACCCCCAAACTCATAAGGAACCTACACTCCTTCTCCATGTGTCCCCCTCACAAAAGGCACAACATCCTGTTACAGCTCTGATGCTGTGTTTTACATTAAAAAATAATTTCTAACATCAGCATGTGGTTCACGCAAGAGAAATACATGAACACCCACAAAGGATTCGTCTAATATTTCAGAAGATTGTTTTCCCATTGTTTAATTAAACCAGGAAATAAAAACACACAGATAGCCCCTTCCACTAGCAGGTCCGATTCACTTCACTGATTAGAAGAAGAGCAGGACATAAAAGAGTAACGGAGGTTCTGATGACGCGTCATTTCCATCTCTCAGTTTTGAAATTTCACACGCAAAGAAAGAAGCACCAACAAACGTCTCAGCCTGGCAACTCTGAGGAGTCTGAATGGGAGTGACAGGGACAGACGATGAGGTTGTGTGTGCCGTGTGAGGCTGGTGGCACAGAAGACGGTGCTCTGCCAGCTCTCCAGCTGTGTCTCAGCTTGTGCTCTACGGTTGAGTCTGTTTCCTCATTTGCCTCCCCCACCCCGCGCTATAAACACTGTTACATTAAGGAACAAATTATATGATACAAACAGACACAGGGTTAATCTCATCTTCCCTTTCTCATAAAAGAGATTTCCTAGGAAACAGATGTGCAAAATACATTCATAAGCAATAAATGAACAGAGAATATATGATCCCCTGCAACGTTCTACCTGCAGGGAAATTAAGTAACTCTTGCACCAAATCCAGAATGCTGACAGCTACTTAAATTTTACTTTGTGATTTCACTAGAGAAAAGAGAAGAGCCCAGGACGTTTTGGTTAATGAGAGGTTTTACCTCCAGTCCTGACACGGATATGGCGTTGCGCCAAAAGTACCTGCTGCTTTCGCTGAACGCTGACGTCCTGTGACAAGCTGCATCACTGACTCAGACGCTTCTGTTCAAAACCTCGGATCTTGTGGAGCCAGAGCAGAGAAGTGTTGTCAGCTGGGGAGAAGAAGGCACCTCTGACCTATAGCCTGCACACTTGCTTCAGTTTCTGGGAGAAAGGGAAATACATACTTTTTTCTTAGTAGTAATTATCTTCATTCTAAAGTAGACCAATGACATTGCCTTTTCTGGAAAAGTGAAATTACTCTGCCAAAGAAACCCTCAACTCATCTGTTCCAAATGCAACTTATAGTGGGGTCTGGTTTACGTCACCCTCCCAGGCCCCCACCTGGAGGACCTTCCTGCACGAATCTGACAGCCCATTACCATCAACCCGCGGGACACGGCGCACAATGCTGAATTTGTGTACCGCTCTGGGGGTGGTTACCCCCACACATGCCTGGGGGAACAGAGACTACAGTTCACCACTGCCTCCTGTAGAACACGCTGCACTGTCATGCCTGCCTGGGTCTCTCCAACTGCAGCTCACCACTGCCTCCAGTGGCAGTAAGCTGCACTGTCACAGCTAGAGGACTGCAGCTTACCACTGCCTCCAGTCTTCCGGGCCTGTCTTCCATTGCCTTGGCACTTGGGCCTCTACAAAGCCCAAGGCGTAGAGAGAAGGCAAATTAAACATTCTAGTGGTCTTCCCCGCTGAGGAAGAGGGAGGAAGTAGAGCATCTGAAAACCTCTCCTCCTGTGAAGAGATGCAGCAGGGGAACAAAGCAGTTGGACAGGGGACATGGGGGTCCTCTTTCTTCCACATAATGGTTGAGAAATTTGTTTGTAAATGTTACAGGGATGGTAGTAACCATTCATGGAGTAGGAGAGTAGAAAATAGAACATCTTAATTAACTAGAACATTTTAAGGAAAGAATAAAGAATCAAACCGGGGTGGGGGGGAACCTAAGAGGAAACAGAAGAATAAACAACAAAATGAAACAATCAATCACTAAAAAGTAGATCTAAAGCATAAAATTTAATGAAGCAACTAAAATACTTATTATGAATGAGCTGAATTCCATCAAATAGGAATTGAAGACTGCATATTAAATGTATTGTTTATAAAAACAAGTCATAGCAGGCGTAATAAATATTAAAAATAAAAAGCAAAATATCAGCAAATGCAAAGAAAAATAAAGCTGAGGTGACAATATTGATATCAGAAAAGGTGGAATTTAACTTAACAGCACAAAAAATAAAAATAAAAATAAACTTAAGAGCACTAATCAGAATAAAGAGGGGCATTATGTAATACATAATTTAAAATAAAAAGCCGTTTTAAAAACCATGATAATGAAGATGTGGTACACACACACACACACAGGAATACTATTCAGCCATCAAAAAGAATGAAATCTTGCCATTGGCAATGATGTGGATGGAACTAGTGTGTATTATGTTAAGTGAAAGAAGTCAGTCTGAGAAAGACAAATACCACATGGTCTGACCATTACTCATATGTGGAATGTGAGAAAGAAAACAGGTGAACCTATGGGATAGGGTCAGGGGAAGGAAAGAGGGAAATAAACCATGAGAGGCTCTTAACCATAGAGAACAAACTGAAGGTTGATGGAGGGAGGTGGGTGGAGGATGGGCTAGATGGATGATGGGCATTAAGAAGGTCATTTGTGGTGATGAGCATTGGGTATTGTATATAAGTGCTGAATCACCGAATTCTACTTCAGAAACCAGTATTACATTTGATGTTCACTAAGTAAAATTTAAAAAAAATAGATATAAATAAAAATAAAATACATTTTAAAAAACTACCATAGTAATCATACATTTCATTAACATGGAATAGTGAAAAAACATACAAGGTCCCAAGTGAGAAAATGTCATAAACCATAAATAGGGAAAACATTTATTATTATTATTTATTATACTTGGTAAAACTCTAAAAGTAAGTTTAAAAATATAGAGAGGATGGATAACTTTCTGTATTGTTATATCTGTATCACAGTACGATTTCTGATGAAATAGAACTAAAAAATTTGACCAAGGATACCTCAAAAATTCAAATCAAGCTCAACTTGAAAGATGAATATATCTATAATCAATCTTAATATTGATAATAGTAATACAGCACTAGAAACAGATAGCTTCGCAGAGTTAGCTAAGCATTAAAAAATAGATAACTCAAATGATTTAAATGAATTCAAGGTATAGAAAAAGACAGAAAATTCCATAATTGATTCTATCAAGTCAATATTACCTATCTGTGCAAACTGATAAAGATTTTTGTAATGTCTATAAATGTCACTTATAAACATCTAGCATGTTTTTAAGTTTATAAATGAAATGTTTATAAAATAAAATTTTATCAAAAGAAGGAGCAGAGTATCAAAAGCACGCATCATGACCCAATGAATTCAGGATATCAAAAATCTTCCAACATAAGAATTACGTCAAGAAAGAAGACTTCCATAGGATAGCAAGAGATGCAAAAGCATCACTGGACAAAATTCACAAGTGGCTTATCCAATAAAACCTTGAAGTACAATAACAATGAGCCTACTTAAAGAATCAGAAGTCATTGACCTAAAAAGAGGAACCTAACTGGTAAAATGGGAAAAGGTATTTCTGTTAAATCAGTTTTCTTTATTTTACTACCAATAATATTGATATTGTTGCAGGTTAACAAATGCAATAAGAAAAAAATAATCAGAATGATATTTGGAGAAAATATCAAGTCATTTTTAGTCTGTTATTGTTTTTCACTGGATTTTATAACTAGGAAGCTTCAAGGTTTATAGAAATGCTAGCATTAAGTGACTTCGGCAGCTGTTTGGATACAAGATAAATATATAAAATTGCTCCACTTTTTTCCTTAGCCATAACAATTAGAAATGAAAATGAAGGGAGATAGCATGAAAATTTGAAAGGAAAACATTTAAAAACTAGGATAAGTAGAAAACCTACACTCAAAAAATAAATAATCCAGTTTAAAAAAATGGACAAAAAAGCATGTGTAGACTTCTTTCCAAAGAAGACATCCAGATGGCCAGCAGACCCATGAAAAGAAGCTCAACACCACTCATCATCAGGGGAATACAAATGAAAAGTACAAGGGGATGTCACCTCTCTCCAGTCAGAATGGCTAAAATTAACAACACAGGAAACAACAGGTGTTGGCAAGGATGCAGAGAAAGGGGAACCCACTTACACTGTTGGGGGGAATGCAAACTGGTGCAGCCACACTGGAAAACAGTGTGGAAATTTCTCAAACACTTAAAAATGGAACTACCCAACAACTCAGCAACTGCACCTATTGGTACTTACCCAACGAATACAAAAATATAGACTCAAAGGGGCACATGCACCTGATGTTCAGAGCAGGCTTATCAACAACAGCCAAACAGTAGAAAGAGCTCAACTGTCTGTCAGTTGAGGAATGGAGAAAGGAGTTGTGGCATATATAGACGTGTATGTAGAGTTGTGACATATGGAGCTAGAGTGTTGTGCTAATGAAATAAGTCAGTCAGAGAAAGACAAATAACATATGACTTCACTCAGATGTGGAATTTAAGGAACAAAACAGATGAACATGTGGGAAGGAAAAAAAAGAGAGGGGGAAGCAAACCATGAGATACTCAACTATAGATAACAAACAGGGTAGGTGGTGGGAGTTCGTGGGGGATGGTCTAAATGGGTGATGGGTGGGCACTTGTCAGGATGAGCACAGGGCGCTGTAGATAAGTGAAGAATCACTAAATTCTACTCCTGACAGGAATATTACACTAAATGTTAACTAATTAGAATGTAAATAAAAATCTAAACAAACAACAAGAAACAAACTTGGGAGCCTGGTCATGTGGTTGTGAAAATGGGACAGGTTAGGCCACTGGACCACTCAAAATTTGGCTTGAGCACTATCTTGACATCATGAGGCCTAGGGCATTTGACATTGCTCAGCAGAGAATGCTTGTGTGTAGGCTGGGCCATCCCCTTTGGGAAAAGAGCTGGCCTCATCTCTGGGGCAAGTGGACATGAAGACCTCTCCCCAATATTTCCCATTCCTCTTTGAAATGTAGAACTTCACTCTTTTTGTAGCCATTCCCATATTGTTGCATAATTTCTAACTAGGCCTTGTTCCCATCCAGGGGTGATGGGGCTCCCATACAGCCAGCACCCAAGGATTGGTGTCAAGTTCCCACTCTGATCCAGTGGTAAGGGAGAGCAATCAGTGTCTGATATCCCAAAAGAACAATGGCATTTGTGCTCCTGAGCACTTGTTTGGCCGGCTGGTGTAAGCATATTGCTCAATAAGCAGTTTGCTTCCCTCCCCTGGCTGATCCAGGTGCCTTCATTATGAAGAACAGATAAGCCATGCATGTGCATGCAGTATGCTCCAGGACCTGGTGAGTGCAGAAAATGCCCTTTCTAGGCATACTGCACCAAGGTCCCACTCTAAACACTTAAGCATCAGTGGCAAGCACCGAGGTGATATTGTTGAACTCCTGCTGTCTCTAACCACCAGTGAGACAGGTAGGGAAAACAGCCAACTCCAGAAGCCTTCCCTCTTTTTCTGAGGGGAGAACGTAGGTCTCTTGCTGACAGGGTTTGATATGTAAACAGTGGAGATTTCTCTTTGCCCAAGTTCACAGGTGTTAGCTATTCTGGAGGTGGCCCACTTGCCAGGAGATGATGCAACTCCATTCACCACATTAGGCCATTCTTGTCTCTCATAATGAACTTTAACCTCCAGTGTATCCATTTTGACACTTTTATGATTTTTTTGGGTTTATTTATTTATTTATTTATTTATTTGAGAGAGAGGGAAAGAGAGTGCACATGACTTGGGGGAGGGGCAGAATGAGAGAATCTTCAAGTAGACTCCCTACTGAGCACAGAGCCAGACATGAGGCTCCATCACACAACCCATGAGATCATGACCTCAGCTGCAACCAAGAGTCGGATGCTTAACCCACCGAGCCAACCAGATTCCCCTACACTTTTCTTTTTATCTGAAACTAGATTAACCCAAGGGACCATTCCAAGCCAGTGACTCACAGCAATGTCCTCTGCTTGAAAGTCGGGACTCATGCAGAGTTCTTAGGACTGTGTTTATGTTGTGCCACAGGGCCCCTCAAAATTCGGTTTCAGAACAATTTGGACATCAGGAAATTTTGGGTGTTTGAAGAGGTTCAGCAGAAAATGTTTGTGTGTAGGCCAAACTATAGGGTTTGGGTGGGAGGTGGCCTCATTCCTGGGGCAAGGGGAAACAAAGTTCTCTCCTTCCCAGGTTTTTTCCCCCCTATTCTTGTATGAAATGTAGAACGTGGATCCTCTTAGTAGGCATTCCCATAATCTTCCATATTTCTAAGTAGGTCTTTGCTCACATTCAGGGGTGATGGAGCTCACACTGGCATCATCTGAAGATTTTGATGAGTTCTCACTTTGTTTCTGTGATAAGCGAGCATAATAGGTGTCTGATAGCCCCCAAAACGATGGCCCTCCTGTCCTTATACAGTTGCTGCTTAAAGTACTGTGGTCAGTGCACTGACCAATCACCACACTCATGCCACTCTCACTCCTGCATATACCACACACAAATGTACATCCCACAGACACCACAAAAACAGCAGACACTGACACACTTCCAACTCACACAAACAGCACAAACTACACATACACACCACACACAACACATAGACTGCAGACACAGCACCAACACATCACGCACACAGCACACATACACCAAACACCTACACTCTGCACATAGAGCACACCCATACAAGACATACACCATACACACAGCACTCATACACAGAACACATATACACTGCACTCACACTTCATACATAAAACACACAGAATACACATACACCACAAACACCACACCAACACTACACACACATAAACACATATACCACATAATCACCACACACACAATGGACATATGCAATATACACCATGCATGGGCCACACACAAAACTCTCACACAACACATGTAGCACACACACATACAGAACACACACCAAATCCACTATATACACACCCCATGCAACATGCACAATGCATGCCACACACCTACTATACACACACCAGCCAAAAACCATACACAGCAGACATATACCACACACACACATTTCATTTACCTCATATACAACACAGTCACACCAAAAACGCCCGATATATTTAACACATATACATCGCCTACACAGAACATAGACATTACACACGCACACACAGAAGGCACACACAGCCCATATCCTACAGAAACTCACACGCACCACAAACACCACACTCATACTTCATAGACAACACATTCACCACTCCTGTACCACACAAATACCTCACACATACACCTCACACACACAACACATAGGAAACACACACACAATGCCTACGGACATTCATGCCACAAATACTAAATACGCACCACATATACTGCACACACATGCACACACACACACAGACATCACACATGTACCACATAATTACACGTACACTACACACAGAAACCCCACAAATGCCACACAAATGCCAAACACACATTCTGCAAAGAAACCCCAGAAACTGAACACACATTACCCATAATAGTCACATCACACATACAACGCCAACACATGTAAATTACACACAGACAGGTACCACACATATACCACACCCACGTGTGCACCATGAAAACACATGAACACCACACACAACACTCATAGTACATGCATACCAAAGGACACCAAACCTACAGAACACCTCCATCACAGACACATCACACCTACAACACATGCCACCCATACAACACAAACACACACCACACACTATACAAACAATACACAACGAAAGACGCCAGACACATCCCACGTTGACACCACTTGTATAACACACACACACCAGATTCATATCACACATTGATCCATTTATATGTACATCACAAACAACACATACATGACACATATAACACATATACCACACACACCTACCCGCATCATTTACACCACACACACCACCCTATATAACACATAGACTACACATATTCCGCACATAACACACATCTCAAACACACACCACACATCTACAAAACACAAACCCATAACACCACAAATACACTACACACACCTATACACAAACATGCCACATATTCCCCTCATGCACACTACACATGCAACGAAAAATCACCACACATACAACACCCACACAGCCTACATACACCGTCTGCATGCCACAACTCTACCACTCACCCACGCCTCACATCACCACACACTTACCACAGAAATTCAACATATTTGTCTCACACACACACACACACACACACCAGACATATGCCAAACACATAGAAACCACACAAAAACCAACACATACATAAATACACAATATAATGCACACTGAGCATGCAACATAAATTACATGCATATACTACATACGCACAGGTCACATAACACACACCACATATATACCAGAAACTCACAACACTTTTTCCACGGAAAGGCACGCCAAACATACACAACACACACACCATACACACACCACAATACACCACACACACCATGCATCTCAAACCAACAGACCCCACACGGACCTCATAAAAAGGCACCACACACACACCATGCACACACCATGGATACACCATACTCAGCACACAGATACCACCCAAAACCACACCACACATGCACCATGTATATAGCACACAAATAACCCACGCACAGCACATACACCACAAACACACTGTATGTATATCATACATACACACCACACATACCCTCACCTATATACACTACACAAACACCAAACATACACCATACAAAACACATCTCCATAACACACAAACCACACATACAGCACACAAAACACACACCGCATACACACCACTCAAGAACTGCACACACACACCACACCTCTACCACACAGCTACACCCACATATTCAATATACCTACATACACCACACAAGCCAGAACACCAATCAGACTCGTATCACACTCAAACAACACTGTCTACACACACGCATATACACCACACCACATACTAGTCATATAATTAGCACAGACGCAAACACACACCTGCTTAGTTCTTGGTGGCTGGTGTCAACCTGCTGGTATGTGCCCAGCTTGTCTCCCTCCCCTGGGTGTTTGACATGCCTTCATTATGAAGAGAAGATAGTTCACCCATGCACAGAACACTCCACAGCATGGCCTGCACAGAAACGAGCCCTTGCTTGGAATAGTGCACAGAGTCCCAGTTCAAACACTGGAGATTTGCCCCCAAAGCACCCCTGCTATCCTTGAGCCACTGCTACCTGTATTCGCTGATGGGAAGGGCAGGAAAAAGAGCAAAGGCCAGAAGCTTTCACTCTCTTTCAGCAGGAGGAATTCAGGCCTCTAGCTGACAGGGCTCCCAGGTGTAGCCAACAGAAGTTCCTTTTGCCCAAGTCCACAGGTGTTCCTTATTCCTGATAGGGTTAGCTCACTAGGAAATTGTGCTAGTCCTTTCATTTTCAACATTATCACATTCTCATCTCCATTAAAGAACTCTGGCCCTCTGTATCTTTTTCCATACTAGTTTCAGCCTTGGGGCCATTCAGATCCTGTGTCTCAGAGCAATATGCTCTCCTTTAAACTGGGAGTCTGACCAAGTCCTTTGGCCTGTGCATTAGGTTGGATAAGATCACTTGCAATTTGGTCTCAGAAATAGATGGACATTGGGAGGGATAGGGGATTTTAATATGCCAGCATCGGATGTTAGTGTGTAGGCTCGGCCAGAGGTTTTGAAAGGCAACTGGGCATATTTCTGTAGCAAAGGGAAACAAAGTGAAACACCTTGCCAGATTTAGTTCATTGGAATGGAGAACTTTGGCCCTCCTGGTAGCCATTCTCATAGCTTGCTGTATTTCCAACTAGGCATTCATGGGATATGTAGCTATCACTCACACAGCCACCACTCAGTGCTTGGTGGCAAGCTTCCATTCTGGTCCTGTGTAAATGAGAGCAATCAGTATACAACATCGCCAAGGAAATTGGTGTTCTTTCTTCTAATTGCTTGCTGCTTCACTGGATGGAGTAAGTACTGTAATGGGTAGCCAGCTTGCTCTATTCTCTGACTCACTGAGATGCCTCTGTTCTGAAGACCAGATGGTGTGGGCAGGTATTCTCCAGGTCCCGGGGAGTGCAGAAAGAACATATTCAATGACTATTAACTCAAGGTCCAGTTCCAAACACATGAGCATCAGCAGAGAGGACTCACCTGCTTCCCCTGAACTACTGCTGTCTCTATTCACTGACTTGAAGGGCAGGAGAAATATCCAAGGCCAGAAGCTTTCCCCCTTTTTCGGAAAGAAGAATGGAAGCCTCTTGCTGACTAACTCTCTGGTGTAGCCAGTGGAGGTTTCCCTTTGCCTGAGTCCAGAGGTGTTTCTTATTCCTCAGAAAGCAACTCATTAGGAGATTGCTCTAGTAGCTCCATTCTGAACATTATCCCATTTTCGGCTGTCACGAAGAACTCAGGCATTTTGTGTAGCCCTTTGCATTCCTTTGCTCTTTTCCACAACTAGACTCACCTTTTGAGCAATAGGGAAATAGGGACAAATGGGCTCAAGGAACCTTACTGACATCTGTGAGAAGGGAGGAATATGAGAGGAATTTAGTTACAGGAAGAGTCAAGGAGCTTGAGAGCTGGCTTACCTGAACACACAGGAAGACTCCCTGGATGCTATCCTAGGAGTTCAGCCTTTCAGGACAGACTGTGAGATTCACCAACTGCAGAAGGAGGCAGCTCCTGGCTTTGCCAGATCTCACATGATCTTGGGGCAAATCTCAAGTGATCTCAGTCCAAATCTCATGAAATGTCATTCAAGCCCCATAACACCTCAGGCCAGCCAGCAAGATCTAGGGTCAAAACTCGTGAGGTTTCTGGCCAAAGCTCTCAGGCTC
Organism: Ailuropoda melanoleuca; assembly: GCF_002007445.2. Classification (NCBI taxonomy): domain Eukaryota; kingdom Metazoa; phylum Chordata; class Mammalia; order Carnivora; family Ursidae; genus Ailuropoda; species Ailuropoda melanoleuca. The sequence continues at coordinate 56,628,491 of NC_048223.1, forward strand.
TTAGATGGAACTGGCACTCCCTGGCAGAGCCTGCTTTGTGCCCCTTAGGTAGGTAGGGATGGCACATGCCAGAAGTGGACAAAACGTCCATCATCTCCAGTTTTAGAAATGCTCCCAGGCATGATGTAGAGGAAGAAACAAGCCGTCTCACACCTAAATCCCTGGTATTGCAACATCCTAGGGGAAGAGAGGGTAATTAGGGAGCACTGAATTCAGAATGAAAGGGCCTGGTGAACATTTATTCACACTAAACCCGAGTGACAGAATGAGGAAGGCAGGAGGAGAAGGGAGAAGCAATGGGCCCCCAAATAAGACAAGAGAGCACAAAGGCTTTTCCAGGCATTGAAAACATTAAGGCTGTCTGTATTAACCACACAACCACCCAGAAAAAGAAAAAGAAAAGACATCTCTTTCTTTAGCCAGACATCATATGATACTGGGGAAAATCTTGTGAGATCCCAGCCCAAATCTCTTGAGATTTCAACCAATCTCATGAGATCTCAGTCCAAATCTTGAGAGATCTCATCCAAATCTCATGATATCTCAGGCTCAACCATTGACACCTAGGGCCAAAACCCGTTGGCTCTGTGACCAAACACCCTGGCCCTTGGGGGCAACCAGCACTTCCTAGGAGAGCATTCTTGGCACTCCTTATCTCAGTGGGGAATGCACATGTTAGGATGGGGCAGAATTCTACTTTCATAATTGGTCCCAGACACGACCTTCAGGAAGACACAAAGTGTCTCACACTGAAATATCTGGTGTTGAAGCATCCTACCTTCAAGCAGGTAAGAAGGGAGCATTGCTTCAGGAGGAATGGGCCCAATGGATTCTTATTCATTCTCATCCAGAGGTGAGAGAAACAGGAGGCAGTAGGGGAAGGAAAAAGCAAAATGCCCCCAGGTAGGACTGGTGAGAACAGATGCAGGGTCTCTGAGAGCTTTCCTGGGCTTCAAGAACATTAAGGCTGTCTGTATTAGCTTCAAAACACCCAAGGGAAAAAAAAAGTAAATATACCTTTTTCCTTTGCTGGACCTCAGGTGATCTGGGAGTAAATCTGGTGATATCTGTCCAAATCTCATGAGATCTCATCTAAATCTCACCAGATCTCAGTACAAATCTCATGAGATCTCACATGCAACTCCTGAGATTTCTAGCCAAATCTCATAGATCCCAGTCCAAATCTCATGAAATCTCATCCACATCTCTCCAGATCTCAGTCCAAATCTTGTGAGCTCTCACGCACGTCCCCTGAGATTTCTACTGACATCTCCTAAATCTTAGTACAAATCTCTTGAGATCTCATCCAAATCTCACAAGATCTCAGTATAAATCTTGTGAGGAATCTCATGAGATATCTTCCAAATCTCAACAGAACTATGACCAATACAAGTGAGAACTCCTGCACATCTCAAGAGGTTTCTAGCCAAATCTCATGAGATCTAAGTCAATATCTCATGAGAACGGAGTTCAAATCTCATATGATCTCATGCAAGTCTCACCAATCTCAGTCCAAACCTCAAGAGAACTCATCCAAGTCTCATGATATCTCTTCCAAATCTGGCCAGATCTCAGTCAAATCTTGTGAGATCTCATGCACATCTCATGAGATTTCTACCCAAATGGCGTGAGATTTCAGTACAAGTGTCCTGAGAACTCAGTCCAAATCTTGTGAGATCTCTTCCAAATCTCACAAAATTTCAGCACAAACCTCATGAAAACTCAGTCTGAATCTCGTGAGAACTCAGGCCAAATCTCGTGAGATCTATTCCAAATCTCACCAGATGTCAGTCCAAATCTCTTGAGATGTCTTCCAAGTCTCAGCAGAACTATGTCCAAATCACCTGAGAACTTATCCACATCTCACTGAGATCTGGCAAGATTTTGAAGAGATTTCACAAGATTTGGACTGAGATCTCATGAGATTTGGCTAGAAATCCCATGACATGTGCATGAGATCTCACGAGATTTGGATAAGATCTCACGAGATTTGGATGAGTTCTGCTAAGACTTGGACAGAGATTCGCAAGATTTGAATGAGATCATAGGACATTTGGAGTGAGACCTCAAGAGATTTGGAATGAGATCTGACAAGATTTGGCTAGAAATCTCAGGAGATGTGTGTCACAACTCTCAAGATTTGGACTGAGATATGGGAAGATTTGGAATTAGATCTCATGAGATTTGGGTAGAATCTGGTGAGACTTGGAAGAGACTTCAGTAGATTCAGACTATTCTCATGAGTTGGACAGAGATCTCATGAGATTTGGGTACACATCTTGTGAGATATGTGTGAGATCTCATGAGATTTGGGCTGAGATCTAGCAAGATTTGGAAGATATCTCACGAGATATGGACTAAGTTCTCATGAGATTATGACTGAGATCTCATGAAATTCGAACTGAGATCTGGCCAGATTTGGAAGACATCTCATGAGATTTGTACTGAGATCTCATGAGATGTGGCTAGAAATCTCATGAGTTGTACGTGAGTTCTGAGATTTGGAAGCAGGTCTGGTGAGATTTGGAAGAGATCTCATGAGATTTGGACTGAGTTCTCATGATATTTGGACTGAGATCTAACAAGATTTGGACTAAGATTACCATCTTTGGCTTAAAATCTAATTTGTCTGATATAAGGATTGCCACCCCAATTTTCTTTTGATGTCCATTAGCATGATAAATGGTTTTCCACCGCCTCACTTTCAATCTGGAGGTGTCTTTGGGTCTAAAATGAGTCTCTTAAAGAAAGCATATAGATGGTTCTTACTTTTTTTTATCCAATCTGATACTCCGTGTCTTGATTGGGGCATTTAGTCCATTTACATTCAGAGTAACTATTGAAAGATATGAATTTAGTGCCATTTATTACCCGTAAAGTCACTGTTTCTGTATATTGTCTCTGTTCCTTTCTGGTCTATGTTACTGTTGGGCTCTCTCTTTGCTTAAGGGGTCCCTTTTAATATTTCTTGCAGGGCTGGTTTAGTGATCACAAATTCTTTTAGTTTCTATTTGTCCTGGAAACTTTTTATCGCTCCTTCTATTTTGCATGACAGTTTAGCTGGATAAAGTATTCATCACTGCGTATTTTTCTCATTTAGCACCCTGAATACATCATGCCCACTCTTTCTGGCCTGCCAGGTCTCCATGGATAGGTCCGCTGCCGGTCCAATGTTCCTACCCTTGTAGGTTACAGATCTCCTGTCCTGAGATGCTTTCAGGATTTTCTCTTTGTCTCTGAGATTTGCTTTTGACTATCATACGTTGAGGTGATGACCTATCTTTATTGATTTTGAGGGGGGGTTCTCTGTGCCTCCTGGACTTGGATGCCTATTTCCTCCCCAGATTAGGGAAGTTCTCCACTATAATTTGCTCCAATATACCTTCTTCCCCTCTCTCTCTTTCCTCTTCTTCTGAGATCCCAATTATTTTAATATAATTTCACTTTATGGTATCACTTATCTCTCGAATTCTTCCCTTGTGATCCAGTAGCTGTTTGTCCTTCTCAGCTCCTTTATTCTCCATCATTTTGTCTTCTATATCACTAATTCTCTCTTCTGCCTCATTTATCCTAGCAGTTAGAGCCTCCATTTTTTATTGCATCCATTAATAGCCTTTTTTATTTCAATTTAGTTAGACTTTAGTTCTTTTATTTCTCCAGAAAGGAATTCCCTAGTGTCTTCTATGCTTTTTTCAAGCCCAGCTAGTGTCTTTATAATCATTATTCTGAACTCTAGTTACGACATCTTACTTATAACCATACGGATTAGGTCTCTGGCAGTCAGTACTCCCTCTTGATCTCTTCTTTGAGTTTTTCTGTCTTGTCATTTGTGCAGAAAGTGGTTGCTTTTCTATTTTTAGAGTTGTAGCTATTCTTTTCTTAGATCTCCTATTGAGTTCACAGGTGTTCAGAATGATTTAACAGCTATCTAGCTGAATTCCTGGGATCAGACAAAACAGGTCTCCTACTCCTCTGCCACCTTGGACTCCTCAAATGCCCTGAATTTTAACTGTACTTACTTTCCCCCTCCAATCTATGCTCCCTTCAAATACTAACATCTAGTAGAATAACCAAAGACTAGAGAAGGGGAAAGGGGGAAAGCAAAGGCCACTGGTCTGGAGAAAATGAGAAGTGATTCTACTTGCAAACCCAGCACAACCCTCTCCCTCAGGAGAGAAATGTACCTCCAACAACTACTAAAATCAGATAATCACAGCGAAATGAAAACAAGAAAAGATGTGCAAGCTGCATGCACCAACAATCTACACACCTAGCAGCAGCTTTGCTGGAAAGCTTCTTCCCACTGTAGTCTGGCCCTCCTGGGTCGGGGACAGAAGCCTTCACAATTTCCCTGGGCAAGTTACACCTGTGGAGCCTGATCTGCCAATGCCAAGCCCCACGGATTCATTTCCACAATATGGAACAGCTTCAGAAAGTCTCAGAATACCTTCTCCTCTTCCTCTTTTGAGTTTTACTTCACTCACATTCCTTTTTAACGGTTATTTGTAGGACACTGATAACACATTTTTCTCTCCCCAAAAAGACCAGACCTCTTTTTATAGTGATGTTATTTGGTATTTGTGCATCACCTAGTGCTTTTCAAAGGCTGTCATTGTTGTCATCTCCCAACACACTGTGGCATGGGTAGAAAGGTGCTGCCCCTCAAGCCACCAATGAGAAACTGAGGCTCCAGGAGGGCTGAGATGTTGTCAGAGACAGCAGAGACAGCACCTCTGGCCCCCAGATTTTGCCTTCAGTCACTCTGTGGTGACTTGTAGGGACCCAGGGGCCTGGTGGGGCTTACATTGTGTGGAGTGGCAACAGACCTGGACAAAGCCTGGGTGAGCTGCTGCTCCCATCCCACCCAGCCTGCCTGAGTAGGTGTTCTATGGAGCTGAAGGGAGGGATGAGGGAGAGAAAACTCTCCAAGAACATGCTAAAGAACATCTGGAGCTCAGCAGGGATTGATTCAAATGTCATGAAATACTTGTCAAATACCCACTATGTGCTGAGAACTCTAAACCAGACTGGATTCTGTATGCTCCTCAGGGGCCTTTCAGTTAGGTCAGGCAGAAAAGTTAAATTACCACAATACAACCAAGAAATGGTCATTATCATAAGAGAAAGTGTGCTATGAGACACAGAGGAGGGGTGAACAGAGGAGAGCTCAAGTGGCCTTTCACAGGCCTCAAATGACAGAGCAGATGTGAGGGATGGTTTGAGATCAGAAACAGTCATACACACACACACACACACTCACCCTCACTCATCCACACACACACACACACGTACACATGCACATTGACAGAGGAAGACCCAGACCCTCTTCATCCCTCAGGCTCCCCAGGGCTGGCCCAGAGGCCTGCCTCCACCTGAAACCCTAAGAAGAAAGCCACACAGGTACTAAAGATGCTGAGATTCATGAAGGTTTTCTCCAAAACTGAGGGATGACAAAGGACTGTCTCTTTCCACTTTTCCTTACTCTAGGCTTGGTTTTAGCTTTGCAGGGATGAAGCTGTGGGAAGCCAGGGGCTGTGCATTGTCATTGGCTTAGGCCAGTGTGGCAGCTTTGCCTAGCTTCTGGAACCAAGGGGCCTAGTGGTGAATTATCATCCTGAGAGCTAGTTCTGTTTTCTAGAGGCTTCCAACCTTCCTGGAGATAGGGCAGTGGTCACTGAAATTGCTCCATGTTGATGACATCAACTCTTCAACTCGCTCAGCTTAGAGGACACCCTGCCTGTGACCCACACTGTCATCTCACGTGCCCTTCATTCTCCTCCACCGATAATGACTGCTTGACAAGACTAGTAGAGGTTTCCCACAAATACCAATGAGTAATTCCTTTTGGTTTTTAGAACATGAGAACTAAGGAAGTAATTTCAGGGGTTTGGAAGTGAACTGCACTTCCCATTTTTATATTAAAGGCTTCACTGAGGTTAAAAAAATGTTCTATAAATAGGAGAAAACAAAATCCTACCTGTCCATGGTCTATGAAAGTTCTATCAATTGGCATCATGATTGCAATAACTTTATCTGGGCCTCAAGCCAGGGGCCCCTAAATAGATCGTGTGGGGTCCACTGCTGCCTGTGGAGTGCTGGTTCTGCAAGTGTGCATTGGGGTTTTGGAATTCTTGGTGGATGTTAGTTGGAAATCAAGAGGCCAGGCTCTTAAGACAGATTTTATCCTCACTCCTCACTTCTATTTTCAATCCATAAATTAGACCAGAAGCATAATTCAGGTTCATTCATTCATCTGACATTTATTTAACACTTGCCTTGAGCACACCTTATATTAGGCATGGGAAATACATATGTGATTAGAACCTGGTATCTGCCCTATAAGACACATAGTAACAAAAGTGTATTTAATATGAGCTCAGAGCTCTTCAACGCATCTTCCCTGTCTTACTAATTTCCTACCCCTTGCACTTAGCACAGTATCTGAGATTCAAGTGAAGGAGCTCAGTAAGACTTTATTGAATGAATGAGGGTGAGTGATTAAATATCTACTTGCAACAATGGCAATGTGTCCACCTTAGAAGAGACGTGGCAACGGTATGTTGTCAGCAAGGACTCTACGGTAACATGCAAATAAAGGAATTATTGCTACAGCTTATTAAAGAAATAAAAGTAACATAGGCATGGAGGAAAGAACATTTGATTCTGCCTAGGAGGGCTGTGATTTTGGAAGGGGAAAACTCATTGTTTCTCCCAAATGTGTGCGTGGGGGGGGTTCTCACACCAAGCAATTGTCTAGCATCAGCTGGGTGTCCTACAGTTCAACTCAATGCTGACACTATTTATCTGGAGATAGTATCAGATCCCACAGGTTAAGAGCTCAGTCCCACAAGACTGCCCTCATTTCAGACACCAGTTACAAGCCCTTCTCGTCACCTGTGCTTCTGATGAACCATAAAATCAGAAGTTCCCGCCATCCCCTTTTCAAGTTTGATAATTTGCCAGGATAGCTCAAAGAATAAGAAAACAGGTCGCTTATTATATTACTGGTTTATTCTAATAGGATACAACTCAGGAGCAGCCAGATGAAAGAGATGCACGGTACAAGGTATGGAGGAAAGGACACAGAGCTTCCAAGCCCTCTCCGAGCAGGCCACCCTCCCAACACCTCCATATGTCCACCAACCCAGCAGCTCTCCAAATGCCTAATATAAGGCACGTTCAGAGCAAGTATTAAATAAATGTTTGTCAGATAAGTGAACAAATGCTAAATTAGGAATTTTTATGGAGGCTTCATTATGTTGACATGATTTGATTAAATCATTGGTCATTGGTAATTGACTCAACCTCCAGCCCCACTCCTATCCCCAGAGGTCTGAATTTGGGAGTGAAAGTTCCAACTCTAGTTATAGTTTATTGCCCTGCCATCCAGCCCTCAATCTTTAGTGCTTTCAAAAAGTCACCTTATTAACATAAACTCAGTGTGGTTGAAAGGAGTTTATTATGAATAAAAAGAGATCTTTATGGCTCATATTACCTAGGAAATTCCCAAGGTTTTAGGGTTTCTGGACAAAGACCAAATACATATTTCTTATTATCAATCGTAACATCACAGATGTCTTCATAGGGAAGTTGCCATTTGAGCTGAATTTTAAGGGACAAGTAGAATTCACAAATGTGTAAGGTAGAAAGGCCAGTCCCCATTAAAGAACAACATGGACAAAGTCCCTAAGAAATGAAAGATCATGACCCATCCTGGAGTAGATGGAAATACGGGATATGTATGGGCAAGCAGAGAGATGATGGCAAAAATCTGGGCAAAGGGCTTTGTTTTCCTTCTGCCATGCTTAGGAGGTCAGGCTTTCTCCTACAAACAATACCAAACCATTGAAAAGTTTTCAAATTCACTGTGCTAGCAATATGGAGGTGCAGGCTAGAAGCCACAGACATTAATAGGGGGTAACATTGGTCCATGTGAGAAATGATACAAGTACCAAAAAGGCCAGTCCAGGGCAGGGGGCTGGAAAGATGCAGAAGGGAGGAGTGTTTAGGACATGTGATCAAAGGTGGCACAAGGTGGTGAAGAACTCAAGCTTTAGAATTAAACAGATCCAAATTTCAGTTCTGCTATCTATTCACTCTGTGATCTTGAGCAAGTAATATGTGCCTCAGTTTCCTCGCCTATAAAATACTGCTAAGAGTACCTACCTAACATAATTGGTATACTAAATTAAAATATCAAGGATTAGTATAATGTCTGGCACATAGGACCTTCTAAATCAATATTAGCTATAATTATTACTACTGATTAGGCATGCAGGGAAGATGGAAAGAGAGGAATCAAAGAAGACACGTTTCTAGACAGAGCTAGTAGGGAAAGATAGTTTCATGGACCTAGATGAGAAATCAGGTGGAAAAGCACACTTGCAGGAAATAATTTCGATTTCCAGTTTTGGAAATACTGAATTTAAGATGTCTATGGGGGGCTCCTGAGGGGGTCATTTGGTTAGGCATCTGCCTTCAGCTTGGGTCATGATCCCAGCGTCCTGGAAATGAGCCCTGCATTGGGCTCTCCACTCAGCAAGGAGTATGTTTCCTCTCCCTCTGCCCCGCCTCTGCTCTGCTCTCTCTCTCACTCACTCTCTCTCAAATAAATAAAATCTTAAAATTAAAAAAAAAAGATGTCTATGGGACAGCAGTGGAAATGTCCAACAGGCATTCAATAGAGAGATCAGGGCTGGAGTTGGAGATTTAGGAGATTCACAGCACAAACAAGGACATTTAAACCAGTAGGGCACATGAAATCATTTGTAAATGGACATTCAAGTAGGAAGAGGAGAGAACTCAGAGGACACCAGCATGCAGAGTGGGTACAAAGAAGGGAGTCCAACAAGGATCTTGGGGATTTTTGCATATGGAAGAGGAAGGTTGTCCAATAGCAGGGCTTCCAAGGGAGAAGAAAGTTCACCCAGAACCCACTGTGTGCCTGTTTTCTGCTGAGGAGCTCACAAAGGTAAGTAAGACACTATTTGGGCCCTCATGGAACTTATGAGAAAGCTCCAGGAGCTTCAAAAACCTCTCTGTAATGGACTACAATTTTGTTTTAGTTGCCTCTTTTCTTTCTTCTTCTTTATGAATAAATAATTTTCACTTGTAATTTCTCTGCCCATCTCTGTCTTTGCTTATAGGGTAGAGGCTGTGTGATCCCAGGGTTTCAGGCCTTGTGTAGACAGCAGGTCTGCAGAAAGCATTATGTGGCCGGGCCAGGTCAGACCAGATGTCCTGTGTTGCTTTCCAGCTCTGTGGAGCTTCCTCCCAGGTTGCTGTGGCACAATGCCGGAGCCAGCCAGTAATTTGAGAAGTGAGTCAAGCACTCTGGCCAGGAAGGAAGGAAGTATTGGAAGTCTGCAGGAACGTAATGCAGCTACTTTAACAATCCTGGGCATTGCAAAAGATACACGGATTTCAAGTTAACTTTAAAGCATGTCTAGTTCTGCAACAATGTGCCAAACATGTAAAGGGCACACAAGAAGCTGTATTTGTGAAATTCCACTGATCAAAGGGAGCCAAATGTTCGAAGATTGAGTGGGAACTAATGGGTGGGAACACAGTATTTGCTCACACTCTCAGCAGGTTAGTGTAGAGCTATACCTCTCCTGCCAAATTCTCCCCCACTGTGACGAAAGGGCATAACAATGCAAATCTGCAAAAACATGCTCCCGATGGCTCCCTGTATGGATTAGACAACTTTCTCCCAGAATCAAAGCCTGGGGTAGTTGCCCTATGATAGCTCTTGTCCCCCATTCTCCTGAGGCTACCTACTCTGTATAATCTGGACAGTTATTTTTGGTACTGGGCAAGAAAATCTCAAAGTGCCAATGAAATCCAGTTTAGTTAGCTTATGGGTACATAGTAACAAGTGATGAAGATGATTGTGAAAGAAGAATAGCAAACACAACCCTAATACTTAATGGACCTGACATTGTTTTAAGTAGTTTACATGCAATAACTTAATCCTTGCAAAAACCACAGAAGGTAGGTGCTATTATTAGCCAATGTAACGAATGAGGAAACTGAGACAAAGTGGCTGGGTGGAAGACTGGATTGACTGTGGAAAAATCAAACAAACAAACACAAAGGATCTTTTGGGAGTGATGGAAATGTTCCGTAGGATAATTGTGATGGTGGTTACATGATTGTATCCGTTTGATAAAATCTGCCAAATTGCATACTTAAGGTTGGTGAATTGTACTGTATGTAATATGTCAATAAAGTTAATTTAAGAGAAGAAAAAAATGAGGAAAGCTTCCAAAAAGAGGTAGAAAAGAGAGGGGAGCGAGGCATTACTAGCTAGGTGAACTAGACAAAGTACATAACAGCTCTGTGCCTCTATTTCCAAACATATAAAGTAAGAATAATAATACCTAGCCCTCTGGGGCACCTGGGTGGTGCAGTCGTTAAGCGTCTGCCTTCGGCTCAGGGCGTGATCCCGGAGTTATGGGATCGAGCCCCACATCAGGCTCCTCCGCTATGAGCCTGCTTCTTCCTCTCCCACTCCCCCTGTTTGTGTTCCCTCTCTCACTGGCTGTCTCTATCTCTGTCAAATAAATAAATAATATCTTTAAAAAAAATAATAATAATACCTAGTCCTCAATAAATGTCAGGTTTCTTCTTCCTTTCTTTTGTCCTTGTTCTATACCCCCAGACTGAGCTAGCTATAAACCAATACTATCATTTATGGGTGAGATAGGGGGTTCTTGCTACAGCCCCTCTCCCCAAGGTTGTCAGATGGAAACAGTTGTATCTATAAAGGAGAGTTTTTTCCTCTGTAGATAAGAAGACTCTCATACATTATTGAAGAAGCCCAAATTGACAAAATATTTTCAGAGTGGAATTTTATAGTACGTAACAAAGTTTAAACCCACACGCTTTTTCCTTAACTCACTTCTATAAACCTATGTTACAGAAGTGCTAGCAAAAAATTGCACACATATCTACGTAGAAGGACACACACGTAAGCTTTGTAAGAGGAAAAATCAAAAACAATCTCAGGCTTGGTTCAGTGAGTGGTGAGACCTCTACTCCCTGGAATACAAGGAGCTGACAGGCAACATAAACGAGATACGTATATACTAACATAGGGAGACCTACCCAACATATTGCTAAGAGAAAAAAAATCTATGTGTAAAGCAATATGCATGAAATGATACCATTAAATAAAGAGCGAGGCAGAGCTTGCTAGTTGTTTTTCAGTATCCCTGCTTTATTTCATTTAGTGATAGAATTCTGGTCTCCTGTCACTCCTGTCCATTTTAAGTGAGCAGCTAAAGACTACATTAGCTTGGGTGGGTATGAAGATCCCAGGGGGCAATGTAGCTTAATCCTGCATTTACATGGACAGCCCAAACCTCCATTTTAGCCAGGTTTGGCAGAGGGTCTAAATTCTGGTCAATGGGATGTGAGCAGAAGTGATACATACAACTAAATGGTCACATCCTCCGAAAGGAAGTTAGTTGTCGTTCACTTCCTCTGTTCCCTTCCTGCAGCTGGACCCCAGAGATAACGCTTCGATGCAGACAAGGACCCCTTCTAGGAGATGAAACTTCACGGAACAGAGGCTACCTGCCCAGTCCTCCAACTGCTTCTAGAAAGAGGAAGAAACTTCTATACTGCTTGAGCCACTGTAGTTTGGGGTTTCTATTACAGCAGCTAATCCTATATCCTAAGTAACACAGTATGTGCTTATAGTCTTATCACTACTGATAATCATAACTACCACATCTAGTGCTTATTATGTGCCAAGCACTGTTCCAGGCACTTCACATGTCATACCTTATTGAATCCTCACAATAACCCTATAAGGTGAGTTCCACAATTGTCCCTATGTTACAGATGAGAAAACTACGACACAAGGAGGTCAAGGAACTTGCCCAAAGTCTTCCAATAAAAGTGGCAGAGTTGGGACACACACTCCAGAGGCTACGTTCCTTATATAAATCCCAAATTACCTCTGGATATGGAATATACACAGGGTGAAGGAGAAAGTTTCCTTTTTACATTATACATTTCTGAATATTTGAATTGTTTGTAACACTGAAGCATTATTCTTGTAATTTATAAAAGAAAGGGTTTTTCCTAAATCTAGATATTTTGGTGAAAAATAACCACAATGGAGAGTGGTACCATTAATTTAAAATACAACTTAAAAAAAAGAAGAAAAAATTCGCTTTTCAGGTCTAATTGCTAAGCCTCAGAGAGAGCAGGAAAGCTGCTCTGTGGTGTGGTGAGCCCTAATATTACAAGACAGTGGCAAAGGATGGATTTGATGCAAAGACAGCAGAACAAGTCTGAAAATGCTCTGCAGATGGACCAAACCAGCCAGCTGATGCTGCTGTCCAAACAACCAGTTGGACACATCTCTCATTTTTCATCATTTGTTTTGCCATAATATATCTTCAATGTAAACCTAGAAAGGAAAAAAAGACACTCTCAATCAACCACTCCTCCCTTGAGAGGGTCTCAGGCGTATAGTCTCTCTTTACATTTGTAAATATTTAGCTCTAGTTCCTGGAAGAAGGTGAGTCTTGACTTTTGCAAACCTTCCCGTGCTGCATAACAACCCTGTGGGGTGTGTGTCCTGAGCCAAAATGCCGCACCATATTTGAACTGAAACGAGTGGCTTGCAGATTGTTTTAGTTTCAGCTCTTGTAACTGGAATGAAGGATATTAGGTCCATTCAATTACTGGGTTTGCAAGACTAAAAGGACTCAGGAGTTTCTGTCCATTTACTTATCCACAGAGCTTCTAGGCTGAAAGGAAATGTGTGTGCATTACATAGAACCCCATGTAAGCCCCAATGTCAGCAGGTTTTAAGTGAAAAGTGCATTTTGCACCTTAGTTAGACCACTTACAGAAAATATTTTCTTTTTAGGTTTTTGTATTAGGTTTTAAAAAATCTACCCATAATACATTATGTCCCATTTTTAAAAGATAATATATCAGTAACAGTTTCATAACCACTATTTTACTCATTTGCTTTTTTTTCTTTTAACAATATGACAATCAGCTATGTTTTTTTTCTTAGTATTATCTGTGGAATAATGTCATCTGAACAAATAAAGACTCCATTTTGTGGGCAACAATTAAAAATTATACTTGTTTTAAACATGTATCTACAGCTATCATTTCCCTCTCAGGACCTTTCTGAACGCTGGGAATAATGACTTGGTCTCCCATGTAGATTTGATGCTAATATCCCAGGTTTTGTTATCTAGTTGGCTCATGTCCGGGTCATTCCCATTAAGGAGACTTTGCTTTGAACAGGATAGCTTTTGCTCAAAATCAGTTCAGCTTGGTAAGAATCTCATGAGCACCTACTATGTGCTTTCTCCTGTGGCAGGACCTAGATGTAAACCAGGAATATGGAGTCTAGCAAGGGAGAGGGACTCTCTTTATCAACACAATGACAAAGATATAAAAGTGATGCTATTCCAGGGCATGAGCGATAAAATCTGTCTTTTTCCCCATATTTTAATTAGTTTATTCATATCATTTAAAACAGATGTTGATGGTTTTCAAACCACACTATTACATTTAGATTTCTCTCATTACTTTTCAAAGAGTGATGTAACATTTTAGAATGCCAACATTTATGGTACTCTGGATGTTACGCTATTTGTTACTATTTACATTTATTATCAAAGTTTCATGGGTGTTTTGTTTTATTTTTACAGAGAAGGTAAACTTGTATTTAATTTTGTCCTAAGAGGGAAAAAGAAATCACCTTAACATTGCCTTTCCTGTTGTTGCAGTCACAGTCCCACCAGCAGGCCAGAAAAGCCATCCCATTCCCGCAGTAGGCGCTTGTGAATGGGGAAATGGGGGCCAATCTTGTGGCTGTAGCATCAAACAGCCTCTCTGATGTGGCAGGGCTGGATGGTATCACTGTTAAGCCTCAACATCACAGGCTGTAGTGCTTTTTTCTTTTCCTTTGCTTGGTTTTAGCTGAGTCTTGTCCAGCACTCCCATTCCCTGGGGATCCTGATGTGGTTTTTCCTGAGTGCTGCGATCCAGATGATGGAGCTGTTCGTGTAGGAGGACGTGTGTTCTCAGGAGACTCTAGGCAGGACTTTATACAAGACCCCTCAGCAGAGTTGTGATGCTGCATGAAGGTTGCAGAATGGCATGGTAAAGGGGTCTCCTGCCTTGGTTACCATGTCCTACCTCAAAAGGAGAGCCAGGTCCACTACTATGCCACTGTTTCATTTGCAAAATACACCCCCCAAAAATGGCAATGAGGTATGCAGTTTTGTATAATTCTTTCTCAAAGTATGCGGGCATACCATTACTTCCAGGTTGTGAAATACAATAGGTTCCAAACATGCATATTTTAGGTAAAGAAATGATACCTGAAAACTAGTCATATAGTAGAAAAGCACTTTGTTCTAACATCTTAGAATAATGTTATACTCATATGAAAGTCTTTCCATACACCTGCCAGACTTTATAATTAATGTTGTAGGTTCTGAAAAAAAAAAAAAGCAGTAATACAGAGCTATTTTTCCAAATGCTTTTTAATCACAGCGCTGTAAAAGACATATTCTGATGCTTCTAGACAGCAGAAATAGTCACACTTTTAGAATTAGAAAGCAGAAGGCCTTTGGAGTCAGACCTGAGTTGGGTCCAGGCTCTACCACTTAATGCCTGACTTGGGACAGAGGTTCCCACCCCTGGCGGCGCCTCCGGGTGGAGGAACAAAGGTGGGAGGGGAGGAGCAGATAGCCCTGCATCGTCTTCAACGAGTTCCTCAATTGATTTAAGGGTGTCAGGCTATTTTCTTCCTCATGTGTATAAAACACGGTAATGCCTACTGCACAGGGTTGTACCGCTATAGACAAAAGTTCAATGAGTGCTACTTGGTACTGTCAGTGGATTTAGACTAGTACTCCCCCGTCAAGCCGGAAAGTTAAACACCAGTAGGTCCTACTAGCAGTTTATGGCCTGCCCCACCTCACCACAGTCATCCTCCTGGGGAAAGGGCGGTTTGGGAACAGCTGGTAAAATTGGGGACATATGTGTTGCCTGGCTTCTAGCGGGCGGAGGCCATATTTGTTGCTAACCGTTCTACACCGCGCGGGGCAGCCCCTCATAGAACCATACCCGATGGCAACAGCACGGACGGTGAGCGGCCCTGGGTTTCCAAGGGGAAGCGGGTCCAAAGGGCCGTAGCTTTCCAGGGTCTGGCAGGCACCCAGCCGTCTGTCTACCTCCCCAAGTGGCATTTAGGACTATACCTTACCGACGTGATGTGGCCTCACGTCCTCACAGCTGGGTAGGGATCCTCATGCGCAGGCACGAACAGAAGGACACGAACTGCCGAGAGCAGGTGGCAGCGGCGGCGCGGGGCCTGCCGGGAGCGGGCGGTGGAGGCGGTGGAGCGGGGCCTGCCGCGAGTGGCGGCCGCGGCCATCCACCTGCTCCATCAAGTCTGTCTTCTAAAAGGAAGAAGGGCAAAGAAAACCCGACAGAGGAAGTAACTGAGCAGGATTTGAGAGATGAGCAGGAGATCACACAAGGCTGGGACGATAAGGGGTGGGACTCAGGTGCAAAATGGCTAGAGCGGCCCGTGTGAAGTGTTGCGTGAGAGGCTGCAAGGGCCTCGTGGGCTGTCTCGGAGCTCGTGCTTGCGACGGTACTCACAAGCACAGTCCTGGGGCCAGCTCTATGCGTGACAAACCTTTCGTTAGTCTGTGGTAATGTTACCAATGGGAGAGTCTGCGTCATGTAGATGCAGGTCTCTGTTTTTGGATTCCCCACGAAAGGTTTAGGTGAGATCCGTTCTCAAATAAATATAGCCAGAAGGAAGGTAGCAAGCCCAAAGCGGTTTATTGACAGTACACTCGCAAGGTGGGAGAGCGGGCAGGCCCAGAGAAGGCAGCCGCACCGGGGTTATGTTTGCATGGATTATGGATCGTAGGTAGGGCGGTCTCCGACCGAGGTTTCCAAACCTCTAAGGGACTCCTACCAGGTGGCAAAGGAAGATTTTGTTCCTACGAGGTTCTTGCCAGAACTGACATGGCCATTTTTCCCATAGGGGGTGGAAACCACAGTGTAAATATATGCTAATGAAGCGATAGGTCACCCAAGGGCAGAGGGTGAAGAGGAGGATGCATGTTCTGCACCTTTGGCTCTTGGTCTTTTAGGTTTGGGGTCTTGGAGGCCACAAAGCCATGATATTGAGGGGTCTTGGAAGCCACAAAGTCAGGACGTTGTGCCCCCAGAGTCCTAATGTGTAACCTCTTTATCACCATCCTTGCCTCCAGCTCATGTCAAACGCCTATCTAGCAGTAAGATTGTCTAAAAGTATATGCATTATAGTTGCATGCTATATGCATACAAGCACAATCTATAATTATACATATAAATATGAAGTGAATTTTGTATAAAGCATATTTCTATAAAGCAAAATTTTCATAGTTAATTATGTTCAATTAAAAAGACTCTTTTTTATTCTGAAACTGTCATTCTATATTTTGGTGTTAAAATGCCCCATCATTAAGCAATAGTAACAATAAAAAGTTGGCAATTCAACATTGGCCCCCTCGATTTTTGCTTAAAATCTCATAGGTCTAGGGATTCCACAGATCTCGGAGTCACTAAAAGAGAAAAGATGCAATCAGATTGTCCTTTCTGAAAGCTCACACTGGCAGTAGTATGGAGGATGGGATATAGCAGGCCCACTGGAGAGAACTGAGGATCAAGACAAGAGTTAATGAGGCTCAACTCCCAAAGTCCATTTCTATTTCTATTTTAGCATAGAACACACCCTCTTAAGCCTGAATTCTGACAACCCAAGTCACAGCTGGTTGGATATGCCTGAGGATGTCCTAGAACAGAGCCGCCTGCGTTCCCTTCCTCTTGATACACATGATTGGGGGGTGGAGGGGAGGTCCTTCCTTTCCCAGGAAGTGGTTTATTTTCCCTCCTCCAGTAGAGATCCTGAAAACAACCACACCAAACATCCAACCCTTTCCGATGTGGTCCTTTCAAAGCCAAAACCTTTCAACTCTAACAGGAAATCCTTTATTTTTTCCTTCATTTCAAATCTGAGAGGTTACCTGAATGTTCTAGTGGAATTTTCAGTTCTCCCTTAGAACCAAGCCCTAAGCTGCTTATCAGCCTGTATTCCTACCTCTGGTCAGGAACAGTGACAGACCTGGGTCAAGCCATGGCTGAGAATCAGGTGGAATGACTCTGGACAAGGGCTGATATCAGATACTTTCTGGTTTAATTGGGAGGAGCAGAATGGAATCAGGCTTAGGACATGAGACAGAGTTCAGGTGGTACCAGGGACCAGGTGGTACCCCTGAACATTCCTTGGCAACAGCTGCTTCTCTTCTCACATCCCAAACACCGCACAAGTGCACACACGTACGTGCACACATATAACACGTGAGTATACACACTGACCCCACCTACTACTCCCCTCTCTCACTCTGTCTCTAGCCCCCTGGCCACTTCACATACCAGGCATATTCTGACCTCAGGACCTTTGTACTGACTGTTCCCTCTACCTGTAATACTCTTCCTCAGCACAGCCTCACGGATCATTCCTTGACTTTCTTTTAGTCTTTGCTCAATTGACACCTTTTTCATTGAAGCTTTCCCTCGCCATCTTATTTAACATTCTTGCTTCCCTCCCACTACCACATTCCCAATGTCGCCACTTTTCTACATTTTCCCCATAACACTAAGCCTTTCTTACATATTATATAATTATATGTATTTTCTCTCTCCCTCAACCATAATGTAAGTTCCATGACAGAAGGAATGTTCGTCTATTCCATTCAATGCTATATCCCCAATGCCTAAAACCAGGAGTCAGCAAACAATAGCCCAGGGCCAAGTTCACCTCAACCTTAGCATTCGTATTACCAACAAGCTAAGACTGGTTTTTACATTTTAAAATGTGAAAAAAAATACAAAAATCATTACTAGCTTTTTGGTGAGAGAAGCTGCTTCAAGAGTTGAGGACATTAATGGGGCTCCTGGCTGGCTCAGCTGGTAGAACATGAGACTCTTGATCTTGGAGTTGTAGATTCAAGCCCCACGTTGCATGTAGAGATTAGTTAAAAACAAAAATCTTAAAAAAAAAAAAAAGAGTTGAGAACATTAGTTCTTGGCCTACAAAGCCTAAAATATTTACTATCTGGCCCTTTACAGAAAGATTCTACCACACTTGCCTAAAACAATGTCCAGTACATAGTAGATGCTGAAGGAACAAACGAATGAATGAGTGAATGACTACTATTTTACTTTCAGTTGGAAGAAATCAAGTAGGAACTGTGTGACTGTGTTTAGGAGGAATTTGATTGTCAGGGTTATGTGGATTGAAGGGGAAGTACACGGGTTTTCTCTGGTTTATTAGAGGATATAGAAGGAAAGAGAAGGAATATGTAGGACAAAGTAAAAGGAAAAATAAAATAGGGAATAAATAATAACACCTATTATTTATTGGCAAGAGGGCAAGGAAAAGTGAGAAGAGAGTATGAAACCAAGGCATCATGGATGTGTGACATGTACATCAATATTCCTTGTGGAAGCTGGGATGAAAAATTCCAGCAAAGAAAAGTACCTACTCCATTTGGTCTAAAAACATTCAGTGACAAACTAATGTGTGCAAGGCCCTACATCAAGCTCTAGAGGAGAATTTAGAAATGATCATATAAATGACAGTTGACCAGGGTCTTACGGACTTATGTAGTGGGTCTCAGCTCTGGCCAGCATCAGAATCTCCTGGAGGGCTTGTTAAAACACTGATATGGGGCCCACTCCTAGGGTGTCTGATTCAGTAGGTCTGGGGTAGGCATGAGAATGTGCATTTTAACAAGTTCCTAAATACTGCTGATGCTGCTGGTCCCACATTTTCAGAACCACTGGGCTAGTGTCCCCTCATTAGAGAGGACTTCCTCAATGTCCCGCCCAACTAGCATGCCTTCTTCTTACCCACAGCTCCCTCTCTCTGTCTTCTCACCCTGCTCCATTATTCTTCCCAGCTCTGGTCACCACTGGACACTGTGGGGTTTTGTTTATTATCTGTCTTCCCACCTATGGGAGGCATCATGAGAGGAGGGACTTTGTTTTGCCTCCTACTGTTTCCTCAGATCTGTGCCTACACATAGTAGCTACTCAGGAAATATTTATGCAATGAGGAGTGCACAAAAACATAGAGAACTAAGTATAATACAAAACAGTAATCTTACTCTAAAAGACAGGGGGGCCAAAGTAGGAATTCATATTCATCACAGAGTTGGGGGTTCAGGAAAGACTCATGGGATTCAGAGCGCTTGATCTAGACCTAGAATGAGCAAGATGTCAACAACAGCTGAGAGAAGGCTGGACAAGCAGACCAAGTGGTTGTTATTATCAAACAGATGCAGAGTGGGATATAATAAGTAAATGAGTCAAATAAGAGTTCTGTAACTGGCAGGGCCTCCAACTGCAGTTTGTGTTGGCTATACCCTCCAAGGGCTACACAAATTCGGATAGTTTCAAAGGAATCCATTTCCAGATCCTCAAGCTCTATTGCATTCCTTCTTTAAAATGGTCCACCAAGGGGGAACTGGGTGGCTCAGTCAGTTAAGCATCCAGCTCTTGGTTTCAGCTCAGGTCTTGATGTCTTGGGTCATGATCTCATAGGTCACATGGGTTGTGAGATTGAGTCCCATGTCAGGCTTTACATTCAGTGGGGAGTCTGATTAATGATTTTCTCCCTCTGCCCCTCCCCCACTCACTCACTCTCCAAAATAAATAAATAGTTCTTAAAAAAATAAAAAAACAAAATGATCCACCTATTTCTTGTGAGTCTTAAGCTATTTCAAAATAAAAATCATTTTAAAAATGGGAAAAATAGAGGCGCCTGGGTGGCACAGCGGTTAAGCGTCTGCCTTCGGCTCAGGGCATGATCCCGGCGTTATGGGATTGAGCCCCACATCAGGCTCCTCTGCTATGAGCCTGCTTCTTCCTCTCCCACTCCCCCTGCTTGTGTTCCCTCTCTCGCTGGCTGTCTCTCTCTGTCAAATAAATAAATAAAATTTTTTTAAAAAATGGGAAAAATAATAGAACTGTCACATTTTTTAAAATAGAGGATGCAAAAGTCATTTATAATAGAATCATCCTGATACATGTGTCATCAACATGTTGCTGATTTCCTTCCAGTCTTTTTTGCCTGGGTATATGTTCATACATAGTCATAAACATGATACACAGAGTTAAAAAGAAAGATTTGGCTGAGAATACTCAGAAATTTGAGGTGTCACACTGTGTCTTGGTTTACTAGGGCTACCATAACAAAGTACCACGCAGCTTAAACAACAGACATTTATTTCTCCCAGTGCTGGAGGCTGGATGCCCATGATCAAGGCGCCATTGGGGATTAAGTTCCCCCCCAAAGCCTCTCTCTTTGGCTTAAAGAAGGCTGCTGTCCTGATGCCTTTCAACATGGTCTTTTTTTCTGTATGTGTGCACTCCTGGTATTTCCTGTGTGTCCAAATTTCCTCTTCTTATAATGACCTATCCTAATGGCCACATTTTAAATTACTTCTTTAAAGGTCCTATGTCCAAATATAGTCACATCTGGTGTACTAGGGCTTAGGACTTCAACATATGACAGTCTGGGGGAGATAAAATTCAGCCCATAAAACACACTGCTTTTCCTTTTCTAGTACTCTTTTCAAAATTACACTCTTCTCACTTTACAAAAGAAAGGAATTCTCTAGGGGTCCCTGGGTGGCTTAGCCGTTGGGCATCTGCCTTCGGCCCAGGGCATGATCCCGGGGTCCTGGGATCAAGCACGGCATCGTGCTCCCTGCTCCGCTGGGAGCCTGCTTCTTCCTCTCCCACACCCCCTGCTTGTGTTCCCTCTCTCGCTGGCTGTCTCTCTCTCTCTCAGTCAAATAAATAAATAATATCTTTTAAAAGAAAGAAAGAAAGAAAGAAAGAAAGAAAGAAAGAAAGAGAAAGAAAGAAAGAAAAAAAAAAAAAAGAAAGAAAGAAAGGCATTCTCTTCACCCATACCGAATCCTGTTTTGATGCATTGACTTGGAGTGTGAACATCTTCTGGGCTTCAAGTAAAGGAATGTCTCAGAACACTAGTGTGTTGTTGAGAAAGCAGCTTTCACTATAGATATCAAATCCATCTGCCCATCAGATGATTTCCAATTCTTTGGTAGAGGACCCACTTAAGTTGTCACCTGACATCTATCTTTCATTACCTTCCCAGCACTAAAAATTATCCCTTTGCCCTCCACATACCCTTAAGGCTGACTTATCTTTATGAATTATTTTTTCTTTCGTATTAATCTGATTCAATCTGTAGTCAGACATTGAAAAGAGGGTTCACAGGTATGATTCGATGAGCTTTACAATTAAAATTACAACATATTTTAAAATTGAGAATGAGGATAATATAGATGGGAGCAGAGGATCTAAGACCTTCAGTGAATTGCTTTCCACTCCACTGCCTCCAACAGATTGGGGAAAACTAATCAGCAGTGACCTTTTCAAATGACTTCCATTTATACTAGCATCGTTTAGTGTAAAAATTACCAAATCTAGAATTATTCACTCTATCTAGACTAGACATTTCAATTAATATACATATCACACCCATAATATTCCTTCTGGGTATAGGTTAAAAGGTCCATGCTACCCAAAGTGTGGTCTACAGACCAGAGCTAGTCTGTGGATGGTTACCAGACTTAGCCAGGCAAGTACAGAACCTGAGAGCATCTGTAATTAGAAAGGTTTGTAGCAATTTGTTAGAGTGATTTTATGTCTGTTCAATCTAGTAAATAATGTGAGATTTAGTGCTTTGAATTTTTTAATTTTAATTGTATCTTTCATTGTAATTAAATTTTATAAAAGTATCCGTCCACGACAAATTGGGTGAAACCCTTCACCACGGGCAGATTGAGGACGCCTCTAGGTGGGCACCTGCATTAGTACATTAGTGACCGTGTAGGTGTATATTCCTCTCTCGCATACCCTCACTCCACACCGGATCCTATACAAGAGCTCCTGTCAGAGCAAAGTCCAGATCCAACCTGCAAGCATTGGAAAAGCCGAGAATCAGGATGTACCCTGCAAGGGAAGCTTGCGCCATCAGCTATGAGGGGTTGAGGTATCTCAGGAGAGGGGACTCTGTTATTGGTCCCCTGTGTTGAGCTTGGCCCTTCACTATGATGCTTCTCTCACATAAGAGAAGTCTGGAAGTCACCAGTGCAAGCAGTGGGGCAACTCCATGAAATCCCTGGGGTTCTTGCAGATTGCTGCAACACTCTCCCTGGGTGTGCCTCATGGTTTCAGTCAACTGCTGAGCTCTGGTTAACACATCTGCATCCCAGGCAGCAGATGAAGGAGGGAAGGGGAAATTCCCAGGAGTCTTTCACTATGTAAATATGGAGAATACTTTCAAGAACCTGTTGGTTTTCATGTTTATTGGCATGCGTGATTTCTAGGCCAGCGCTTTTCCCACTGGCCAATCAGCCATTAGTAGAACACATTTCTTCCCAGGATTATAATGAAGAGGGATTGAAATGCCCTTCCTTGATTTGCTTCCATTGTATGGGTTAAAATTTTCTTTATTCTTATACCTTTTCATGTGTGTATAGGAATGAATAGTTTGTAATCAGAATTAAATGGTCTGTAGTCATACCAGATTAAAGGGCTAGTATCCAAAATCTATAAAGAACTTATCAAACTCAACACCCGAAGATCAAATAATCCAATCAAGAAATGGGCAAAAGACATGGACAGACATTTCTCCAAAGAAGACATCCAAATGGCCAACAGACACAGGAAAAAGTGGTCAACATGACTCAGCATCAGGGAAATACAAATCCAAACCACAATGAGATACCACCTCACACCAGTCAGAATGGCTAAAATTAGCAAGTTAGGAAACAATAAATGTTGGGGGGGGTATGGGGAGAGAGGGGATCCCTCTTATACTGTTGGTAGGGATGCAAGCTGGTGCAGCCACCCTGGAAAACAGTATGGAGGTTCCTCAAAAAGTTGAAAATAGACCTAGCAAATGCATTACTGGGTATTACTCCAAAGATAAAAATGTAGTGATCCAAAGGGGCACCTGCACCCCAATGTTTATAGAGGCAATGTCCACAGTAGCCAAACTATGGAAAGAGCCCAGATGTCCATCGACAGATGAATGGTTAAAGAAGATGTGGGATATATATATACAATGGAATACTACTCGGCCATCAAAAAAATGAAATCTTGCCATTTGCAACAACATGGGTGGAACTAGAGGATATTACGCTAAGAGAAATAAGTCAGTCAGAGAAAGATGATTATCATATGATCTCAAGCATATGTGGAATTTAAGAAACAAGGCAGAGGATCATAGGAGAAGAGAGGAAAAAATGAAACAAGACAAAACCAGTGAGGGAGACAAACCATAAGAGACTCTCAATCTTAGGAAACAAACTGAGGGTTGCTGGAGGGGAGAGGGCGGTCGGGGAATGAGGTAACTGAGTGATGGACATTGGGGAGAGCACATGATGTGATGAGCATTGGGTATTAAATAAGACTGGTGGGGGCGCCTGGGTGGCACAGTGGTTAAGCGTCTGCCTTCGGCTCAGGGCGTAATCCCGGCGTTATGGGATCGAGCCCCACATCAGGCTCTTCTGCTATGAGCCTGCTTCTTCCTCTCCCACTCCCCCTGCTTGTGTTCCCTCTCTCGCTGGCTGTCTCTATCTCTGTTGAATAAATAAATAAAATCTTAAAAAAAAAAATAATGTGTTTAAAAAATAAATAAATAAATAAATAAATAAATAAATAAATAAATAAGACTGGTGAATCACAGACCTGTACCCCTGAAACAAATGATACATTATATGTTAATTAATTGAATTTAAATTTAAAAAAAGAAAAAATAAATAAAATGAGCAAATATACAAACAAACAAAGGTCTGTAGATAGGAAATTCCATTTTGATGGGAATTATCCCGAATGGAACCAGGTGAGCAAACATGATCACATGGACCGTTGGGAAATCTTAAATTTCGATCAGTGATTCTCCATCTAGGCAGTTTACCAGATTATCTTTTAAGTTGCAAGCAGCACTTGCTTCCCCATCCCCTTTCCAGATCCTGTCACATCCCCAGGCTTATCAGAATCTGTAGAAGGTGATTATGACTCTCCTCCCCTCCTCCCTGCCTCCCACCTCCCATTCCACCTTGATGGGAATCACTGTTCTTGTTCCTGGTGGGGTTTCTGAAAGCTGAAGAGGCTGCCAGGTTTCTTGAAGAGGCTGTGTGGAGAAGTCAGCATTATTTCAAAAGCCAAAATAAAAAGCTCACCATTGATAGGAGTTGTCTTTTTATATCTCTGTAATGGAAAGGACCCTGTGTTTAACTACCCGGCCTTGCTTCTTGCTCATTCAGTGTCCTTGGACAAGATATTTACTCTGACTCTCAGTTTCCTTATCTATAAAATGGGGATAAAAAATATGGCAGAATAAATGAGATTGCACATACAATTTGTAAACTAAAGAGTTCTCAGCCAAGTTGAGGTGTTTTTAAAATCATTGACAAATAGCGTGTAAGAAAAGGATGAATTCTGTTGTGGGTATCTGGGAAGGCTTTTGTAGGAAGTCCATTGGAGCTGGATCTGTAGAAAGGTTAAAAGACACGCATCCTATTTTTCCAATGTTGGTGATTTTTATCCCCGTCCTACTTCTCATCTCCCTTTGCCTTCACTCCCAACACTGACACACCAAGGACCATGAAAATGTTCACATCCTTATTACAGTTTATTACTTATATTACTTATATTATATACTTATATATAATCACTTTTAATAAAGTTGATTAAAAAAAATGTTCACATCCTTTGACCCCACTTTGGGGAAGAGGATTTCAGGAAATAATCCCCAGAGAGAAAGTGCAATATTTACTGCAGATGTGATTAATGTATAGCCAAAAAAATTAGAAACAACCTAAATGCTAACAGTTGGGAAATGGTCAGATTAATTATGCTCTAATAAATACAGTGCATATGAAGTTATGAAAGCTATGTCACAGCATGGAAAATCATTATACCAGAGCGCTAACTGGAAAAAAGTAAATACAAAATAGTGTATATGTACTTTAGTGGCAACAGTGTATAGAAATTTGCGTATTATCTCAGCTTAACACATGTTAAATGGTTGAGAAATGCATACATACCACAGTACCTAGGGCACTTTCCCTTGAAAAACATCTGAAACTTCTGTGAAAGTATGTGCCCTGCCCCCAGGCCCACTGCCAGGGTGCAAGAAGAAGAGAACAAAAGAGAAAAATGAAAGAAACTAGATAAAGAGAGGAAAAAAATAAACACAGAACAGAGGGCAAATACAAAGGAGGCTAGGTGATCATTAAGGAGAGGATCACTGGGACCAGAGGGCTAGGTCAGCCCACTGAAGGGGCTGCTTGCAAGTTCGTGTAAGGGATGGGGAAGGAGTATCTGAAATTGGACAGAAAGTTGTACATAACCCCAGATGGGGATGGGTGTGGCCCATTGTCTGGTGGAGAGCTGGGCTTGTGTGCATTTTCCACATTCCTACATGGCTCAGTTCAAGCCGGCACAGTGTTCTGTATTTATCTGGTGTTTCTCGAAAATAAAATTTTGCATGTGCAAATGCAAAATGCATTATGCTGAAATTGTTCAGTAATATATCATTCATATTGGACCAGATCTGCCTATTCGAAACAATGCTCCATCATCCTGTCCCCATATGACTCCCTCACTTCTTCAGGCCTCTGTTCCAGGGGAATAGACACTTTTATGAGAACTTCCCTGATTTTCCCAAATAGAATTATTCTCACACACACCCACATCACTCTACTCTTAAGTTTTTTCCTAATTTATTTGTATTCATAGTGCTTTTACCCATCACCACTTCACAACAATATCTAATTGCTTGTTCATTCCTTTATTGTCATCTCCCTCCACTAGAATATTTTGTTCTTCAGTGTGTCCCAATGCCTAGAACAGTGTCAGGTACATAGGAGGTGCTCAATAAATGGTAATCAATGAATGCATGATCAGTATAGGGTTACTGAAGGTATAAATATAAATGCTAGATAAAATTATTTAGGGGTCAATTAACCCATCAAAAAAGTCTAGCAACAAATGTGTACCTTGTCTTGGATACTTGAATGGTTATACCTGGGTGACCCCAGGGGGATTGTGAAGTGGCCAATTGTGTCTTAAGTACCCTGGTTTTCCCAATATCTTGTTATTTTTCAGTCCTCAGTTGTATCCTTCTACCTTTTCTAGCCTCCTGAAATTCTCTCTGCTATATCAAAACATGCTTTTACATAACTCACAAACTTTGGTGCCCTCTGATTTTAATTGGAAGGAAAACCTTAAGTTAGACAAACAAAATTAAAACCAGTGAGTAAATTAAGCCTTGAAGAAGTCTTTTGTATCCTCTAAAATAATTCCCTGAAGGCAGTTGTCTAATCTATTTTACTGAAAAGTAAAATATCCAGAGAACACTATCTGATGCAACCTTACCCCAGAAGGTACAGATTCTAAGTATAGCATCTAAGCACTAAAGAGATGACATGTAGCCTATACCACTGGCCTATATTGTCTGATGATGTTTTAGTTCAACATACTCACTTTACCCTGCTAAGCGCACTTGATCTCATAAAGATCTTATAAGGAAATGTGTAACAATTTTTTTTCCTTAATTTTGGAAGATCTGATCCCTACCCACTTTGCTAAGTGGTTAGTGGGTCTCAGCATCAAACAGAACCAGAAGCCAAATGGTGACTATTGCTCAATCACATCCCAACAAGGAAATTTTTACAAATATAGTTTTGTAAATACTTGTGATCTAATTAGCTAAGACAAAGTAATGAGTCATCATGGTCTAACAAATTTCTTGCCGTATGAGTGAGTGCACTCAGTTATAGTGACGTACATTACGATCAACCAGTCATCACAATTTATGCTGAATTTATTTATTTATGCAAATTTGACATGTTCAAGTTTGGTTACACTGAATTTAGCCCATGGGAATAAGACTTGATGAAGATTTAATAACAAAATAAAATTAAGAAGGGTCCCTGCCTGGGTGGCTCAGACAGTTAAGTATTCAGCTTGATCTCAGCTCAGGTCTTGATCTCAGGGCTGTGAGTTTAATCCCCATGTTGGGATTCAGGCTGGATGTGGAGCCTACTTAAAAGAAAATTAAGAAGAAATAACATCTTTATTTGCACTTGACTCAGATTGAATGCTATTTGACCCATCACAAATCTCTATTATTTTCTATTTATTTATTTATTGAGAAAGTTGACACACAATGTTACATTTGTTTCAGGTGTATAACTTCGTGATTTGACAAATTTATGCATTATGTTATGTTCATCACAAGTATAGCTACCATCTGTCCTGTTAAATCACTATTACAATATCATTGAGAATATTCCTTGTGTTATGCCTTTTATTTCCATGACTTATTCATTCCATAAATAGAAACTAGTATCTCCCTCTCCCCTTCACCCATTTTGCCCAACTCCCCACCCCTCTTGCCTCTGGCAACCATCAGTTTGTTTTCTGTACTTATAGGTCTGGTTCTGCTTTTGTTTGTTAATCCATTTGGGTTTTTTAGATTCCACTTATATGCAGAATCATATGGTACTTGTCCTTCTCAGTCTGACTTATTTCAGTTAGTATAATATCCTCTAAGTCCACCTATGCTGGCTCAAATGGCAAGATCTCATCCTTTTTTATGACTGTATAATATTCCAGTAGGCACGTGGGTATTACATTTTCCTTATCTATTCATCTATTGATGGACACTTAGGTTGCTTCCATATCTTGGCTATTATAAATAAGGCTGTACTAAACATAGGGGTACATATACATTTTCAAATTAGTGTTTTGTTTTCTTTGGGTAAACACCCAGTAGTGAAATTACTGGATCATAGGGTAATTCTATTTTTAATTTTTTGAGAAACCTCCGCACTGTTCTCCACAATGGCTGCACCAGTTTGCATTCCCACCAACAGTGCACAGGGTTCCTTTTTCTCCACATCCTCACCGACACTTGCTATTTCTTTCTGATATTAGCCTTTCTAAGATGATACCTCATTGTGGTTTTATTTGCACTTCTCTGATGATTAGTGATGTCGAGCATCTTTTCATGTCTTGGCCATCTGTATGTCTTTGGAAAAATGTCTATTCAGATTTTCTGCCCATTTTTCAATTAGATTTTTTTTTTTTTTTTTGGTGTTGAGTTGTATAAGTTCTTTGTGTATTTTGGATATTAACCCTTATAAGATATGACATTTTCAAATACCTTTTCCCATTCAGTAGGTTGTCTTTTTGTTTTGTTGATGGTTTCTTTTGCTGTGCAAAAGCTTTTTATTCTGGCGTAGTCCTGATAGTTTAATTTTGCTTTTGTTTCCCTTGCTTTAGGAGACATATCTAGAAAAACGTTGCCATGACTGATGTCAGAAATTACTGCCTGTGTTCTCTTCCAGGGTTTTTATAGTTTCAGGTCTCACATTTAGATCTTTAATTCATCTTGAGTTTGTTTTTGTGTGTGGTGTTCAGAAAGTGGTCCTATTTCATTCTTTTACATATAGCCGTCCAGTTTCCCCAGCCTTATTTATTGAAGAGATTAATCTTTTCCTCATTGTATATTCTTGCCTCCTTTGTCATAGATTAATTGACCATATAGTGGTGGGGTTTATTTCTGGGCTGTCTATTCTGTCCCATTGATCCATGTGTCTATACTTGTGCCAGCACCATGATATTTTCATTACTACAGCTTTATAGTATATCTTGAAACCTGGTATTGTGATACCTCCAGCTTCTTTCTTCTTTCTGAGGATTCTCTGTCTACTCAGGGTCTTCTGTGGTTCCATACAAGTTTAGGATTTTTTTTTTGTTCTAGTTCTGTGAAAAATGCTGTTGGTATTTTAATAGGTGTTGCATTGAATCTGTAGATTGCTTTGGGTAATATGAACATTTTAACATCATTCATTCTTCCAATCCATGAGCACGGAATATTTTTCCATCTGTCTGTGTCATCTTCAATTTCTTTCATCAGCATTTTATAGTTTTCAGAATATAGGTCTTTCACCTCTGGATAAGTTTATTCCTAGCTATTTTATTCTTTCCAGTACACTTGTAAATGGTATTGTTTTTAAATTTCTCTTTCTGCTACTGCATTATTACTGTATAAAAATGCAGCAGATTTCTGTATATTTATTTTATATGCCATGACTTTACTGAATTAATTTATCAGTTCTAGTAGTTTTTTGGTGGAGTCTTGAGGATTTTCTATATATGGTATCATTTCTTCTGCAAATAGTGACAGTTTAGCTTCTTCTTTACCAATACGGATGCCTCTAATTTGTTTTTCTTGTTGATTGCTGTGGCTAAATCAGAATTATTTTCAATGAAACGTTCATGTGAGGCATCTAAAATGAATATGGGTTACAACAATAAAAATCTTTGCTATTCTTTCATAGGAGCAGAGTAGAATGGTGGTTGCCAGGGGCTGGAGAGTGGAGGAAATGGGAAAGTGTTGGCCAAAGGACACAAACTTTCAGTTTATAAGATAAATTCTGGGGATATAATGTACAGCATGGTGACAACAGTTAATAATGCTGTATTGTATATTTGCTAATTTTCTAAGGTAGTAGTGTTGTGTGTGTGTGTGTGTGTGTGTGTGTTTAAGTAGGCATGCCCAGTGTGAAGCCCAACACGGGGCTTGAACTCAAGACCCTGAGATCAAGAGTCAGATGCTTAACCAACTGCCACCCAGGCACCCCACTAAGATAGTAGATTTTAAGTGTTCTCATCACACACACAAAATGGTAACCATGTGAAATGATAGATGTGTTAATTAGCCCAATTGCCGTAATCATTTCACATATGTATGTCAAATCATTACACTGTACACTTTAAATGTATACAAGTTTTATTGTCAATTTTACCTCAATAAAGATTGGAAAAAGTGATTAACATATGAAAATCTTTTGTTAGAAAATGATATTAAGAATAGGAGCTGAGAAGCCATAAATATAAACTGTTTGGATCAACCTCGTACTAGTTTCTTATAATATTGTCTTGGGATGAACATTGTTTTGGAACATGACATAGGTACAGAAATACTCTCACAAAAAATTCTCTTCCTTTGTTAGGGGATGGTTATTTCATTTATGTTATCTTTATCTGAGATAAGAATTGAGGTTAACTTGTTTAAAATAGTGATCATCTTATTCACAAATCAGGTGAATTCCCCTGGAATTTAAACAGTAACGCATTTATTTCTACATATCATCAAGTAAATAAAGGAACCTTCCATGACCATACGTGGTCAGTGGCCAAACCTCACAAGAGAGTGAGATTAGAACAGATGTCTTTTTCAGTGAAATAGCCAACTGAGCTATTTCCCCACTCAGTTGCCTGAACTTTTGTCTGAATAAGACACATAGAAAGTTTTACTTGGTTTCTTATAGATATAGCCTGCTTCCTGAATTTTGTCTTCCCGTCTCATCCAGATGATAGCACTCAGTGAAAAAGTACAAGTCTCTAAAGTGCTGGGTTTAATAAAAGATAATTTTTAAAAACTGGCATATTATGTCCTTGTGGGTACATATGCTACTCCAGATATCAAATGGTTCTTAAAAGTACTACTGAGTTTTCAAACTATTAACTTTTATTAATGTGCACACAGCATTAGGTGAGGCTCGGTGAACTCTAGAAAAGAATAGAACACATGAGCCTTTCCCCAAAGAGCTTATATAGGGGCAAAAAACCACACGAAACAACCAGAGAAAAGTATGTAATTATTACATACACTTAGAAAATGACCAGGGCACAACATAAAATTAAGTATTCTAAGATGAAGATTTTGTATTTAAATGTATGTAAAACTAGAAATCCTAAAGGAGTGGCTGGCACCCAGCCCACATTGTCCCAGTCAGAGGCACAGTGTAGATGTCACATTCCCCAGCCCCAAGTGATGTGCAGTGAGTGTAGGGCTATAAATAGAAAAAGGCAGACAGTTTACAGTATATAGTAGACTTACTTAAGCAAGACCATTCTGATGCAATAAATGAACATGTAAATAGAGCATGAACATAATGTATAAACAACAGAGCAGAAAAACCTTGTGGAGGGAAATTGAGGGAAAAACCTCTCCTTTTCTAGAAAGGCAGGAGGGTGTGGCAGAAAGAGTATTAGCTTCGGTTCCAGATACACTGAAATTTGAAAACATTCAAATCCTGACTCTTCCACTAACTATGAAGCCTAGCGCATTATCTAACTTCTGCAAATCTCATCTCTCCACATCTGCTGGAGGCAACTGTTAGGGGTATTAATTCTGTTAAAACGAGTTAACATCTCACCATGTAACTGTTGTATCTGTCTGTCTTCTTCAATAGACCGTGAGCTGATTACAAAAGGGATTGTGTCTTAATGGTCTTGGTGCTTTGAACCAGTATCCTGGAGAACTGCTCTTGCTCTTGTATGAGCCGAGGAAAATTCCATGAACCAATGGGAGTTTCAGAAGCTGTCTGAGCACCAAAAACGGAGAGAATTTGTGAGAGGGGTGAGAGCATTCCAGGCACAAGCAACGGCTTCAGTGTAGCACTGAAGTGAGACAGAAAGTGGGGAGTTTGAAGGAGAGTCTGAGGCACGGGCAGGAAAAAGCTGGCTGGGTGTTACGGGGCCCATGCTGTCCGCAGGTAAGCCCAGAGGACGAAGAGGAGCCTCTAAACAGAGTCCCTGGCAATTTGAATGGGCAGTGCTGGGGCCTGGAAGCCCAGAAATACCCAGTTGAAGCTAGGGATGGCATGGAGTGCAGTCAGGAAGTGCTTCTGGGGCAGGGGACAGGGGCTCCCAGCGCTGGAATTCCGGGAGGGAGTTGAAGGAAAAGCCACCAGATTTGGCAACAGATTGCAAGCAGCATTAGTCACTTTTTAACAACAAGAGAAAAAAATGCAGCAATACAGAAGCTATTTAATGTAGTGGTTAATGTGGGACCACCTAGGGTCACCTGCGGGCTTCCAGCTGTGTGACCTTAGCAAAATGATTTAAACCTCTCTGAATCTCTATACCCCTCTTCAGTAAAATGGGGATAGTCTCTGCCTCCTAGGGTTATTATGGTTACAAAACGAATTGATACCTGTAGAAACTTAATAAATGTTTTCTGTGACGAAAAAGATGTCAAGAGTCGATGGAAGACTTTATGTTCGGAGGGTGGGTTTCATTTGTTTTTTATGTTTTCTACTGGTTCAGGACTCATGCTCCTTAAATATCATATTGAATTTGCTGTTTATTGGGAGAATTGTTTTAAATTGGGTCCTACATCCTTAATTTTAGCTGGTGACAGGCAACAGAAGTGCCCTGTTGACCTCTCCAGGTTGCGGTCTCACAGCAAACACATACCCAACTCCCACTGTTCCTGGTCCTCCTCCCTGACTTCAAAAGGCAGCCCTGATTTTGCAATCCTGCAGGCTCAATACCTTACACCCAATTCTAACTTCTCTCCCTAACCCCCATATCAAAATCATAATCAGATCTCATTCCTTCTTTCATTGTAATGCCTCTTAGATTCAATTCTTCTCAATTTCCACCTTTTCCTTTCTCACTGCCCCTTACCCGTTTTCCCTTTCAGCAGCCCTCCGATGACCTCCCAATGCCAAATTAATGATCCACCCACTACTTAGGACACCATTTACATGCCTTATCTCCCTTTGTCCGGAATTCTCAATAGTTGTTCTCTGAGTGTTAGAGCGAGTTCAAATTCCTAGGTTTGGTATTAAGGCTTTCCTTCCAACAGCTTTCCAAATTCTCAACTGGGGGATGGTGCCTTGAATCCGCTCACAGCTCCACTTTTCAGAATGTCTCTTCCCCAGGCTCCTGATGAAATTCCCTCCCTTCCAGAAGACCTGGTTTGATTCCCATATCCCCCAGGAAGCTCTCCTTGGCCAATTATTCCAGCCCTAATATCCTTTATCACTTGGGAACCCCCACCTCACCTAACACCGAATTATCTCATACACTCGTGACTTTGTCTCGGAGGGTGGCACCCCATGTCTGGCCGAACTTCCACATCACCAATCAAAGATGTCACGCTCAGTAACGTTGAAAAACTGGATGGATGAGTAAATGAACACGCTCCTGGTCCAGTTCCTTCTTACTAATTCCCACCCACCCTCCTCTTCCTACCAGAGTCTGACCTAGTGAGTCCGGCCTCCGGACGCCAAACAGGACTGGGGTCGACTATGTTCCTGAATCCAGAGCATGTTCACGTAGCCCGCCCTCCCCCTTAACCCTGACAGTGGTGCAAAGTCCCGCGCTCTGCTTTTCCGTGGCAACACGGTTGGTTTCGGAAATCGCGGCCACCAGCGCATATGCCCCGCGGGGTTCGAGGGCGACACTGCCAGAACCGCAGGGGGATTCGGTGGCGCCCCTCGCCCTCCCCCTCGCGGCCATTGGGCAGCCTCCGCGGCGCGCCCTGTAGACGGGGCGGGGCCCTCCCCATCTCCCCTAGTTCTCCTCCCCTATTTCCCGGAGTGGGAACATCGGGAGGCGGGAGGCGTGGAGGGGCTGCCGAGGGGCGTCCGGTTACGTCTCCGCCTTCCTCAGCCTGGTCCGCGGAGCCGCTAGATTTGCCAGACAGCAGTTCGGGAACATGTTGGCCGCGATGCAACGGAGTGGAGCTGCGTGGACGCGGACGCTGCTGCTGCAGCTGCTGCTGGCGGGGCCCGGGGGCTGCCTGAGCCGCCAAGAGCTCTTCCCGTTCGGCCCGGGACAAGGGGACCTGGAGCTGAAGGCTGGGGACGACCACGTCTCCCCAGCCCTGGAGCTGAAGCGGGCGCTCCGCTTCTTCGACAGATCCGACATCGACTCGGTCTACGTGAGTGCAACCGGGGCCCGCCGGCCGCGGGGGCGCGGGGCGCGGCGCCGGGTCTCCCGGCCCAAGCGGGCTCCCCGCCTCCGCCCGGCCCGCCGACGTCTCTGCGCCGCCTGGCCACTGTCGCCAGAGGAGCACGCGGGTCTGGAGAGCTCGCTGCCCGACCCGGGGAACCCCGGCACCTGGGGACCCCAGCACCCCGGGCGGAGTTTCCTCTCCGCCGCCAGGAAGTCGGTCCGCATCTCGCTATTGTCCTGTGCCTTTGGGGACGGGACCCGGTCCGGTAGGAACCAGGAGTGGGAGCGGAGCCTCCGCAGGGCAAAAGCCAGAGCTGGGTCCCAGGCAGTGCGCGGGCCCTGGGACTTCCGTAGGTGCTGGGGCAGGAAAAGACCGCTAGAGCCTGCCTCTGCCCCGCCAATTTAGCCGACAGCCTGCGCTTGTGTGTGGACTCCGGATATGTCTTGGCAATGAGTCTACTCTCCAGTTGAGCTCGTTTCGGTCCAGAGTTTCGGACTGGGAAAGCAAGACGACCCGAAGATCCAATTTCCTGTAGCAGGGCATTGTCACCATGGGGGGCCCTCACTGGGGTGCGGGCCCAGGTGGCCGTTAGCTCTCTGGAGCCTTCTCAGAATTGGCCGGGCCTGGGGACGCTGTCAACTTGGTAAAGTTCTTTCGTGCCGCCGCCTTCCCCAGCCCCGCACCATGTGGATTTCATATAAAGCTGTGCGCATTCCAGAAGTGGAGCGGGGGGAGGGCGGGTGGTGGGGACAACAGAAACAGCGGCTGGAGCCTGTCCTGCCCGTGAAATGGCTGTGTTCATCGTCTGGCCAGGGCAGACTGCGCCTTGGACGACACCCACGTGCAGATCGCTGGCTTTGCCTGAAAAGAATGAGTCCTTAAAGCCTCTTCCCACAGAGAGTGTTGCCCTTGTGAATTGGCTGCCCTGGCAGTCTGGTGAAGCCTGTAAGACCCCTTCTTAGGATAGTATTTTTAATTACATAAACTAAAATCTGCAGGACTGCCCAGGAAATCCAGATAAAAGTATTAAAACAAAAAGTGTCTGAAGTAATATATGTGGTTTTTTCAATATTTTATTTATTTATTTGAGAGAGAGAGCAGGAGCAGAGGAGGAGCAGAGGGAGAAGCAGTCTCCCCGCTGAGCAGGCAGCCTGATGCAGGACTTCATCCCAGGACTCGAGGATCATGACCTGAGTCCAAGGCAGACCCTTAACCAACTGTGCCACCCAGGTGCCCCATGTGTGCTTATTTTTAGCCATATTAAATAGGTGTAACAGTGTGTCCAGTGGGGGAGGGGGTCAGATAATTTCTGAATTTTCAAGATCATCTGGACAGTAAACAATATTTGAAGACACCTGCCATGACGAAAAGGTGATATGAGAATATCTGTGACTTCTATTTGTGGCGAGGTCATAAAGAGTTACTGCTATGCTTTGTTGCCTGCATTCATAATGGAAGGAAATGCTAAATACCAGTTAGGGGTTATTGAAAATAAAAATAAAATTTCTTTTTTGTCTCTTAACAGACCCACTGAATTCTATTGTTAAATTTGGGACCTCCTCCCCTCCTTTATTTGTGGCATCACAAATATATACGTAATGTAACCACATTACATTCTAAAAACCTAGAAAATCTATTGCTAAAAAAAGGATTTTGGTCAAACCAGGTCTATGTAGGTTTAATCTGCATTTCAATAAGAAAGGATCTCAGAGCTCTGTTGGATGTTTTATCTGCCACCGGTTGGGTTCCCAGGAAGCCAGGTCTTAAATGGAGATCAGCAGGCAGGTTATTTCACTGGGGGGGAGCGAGCACCTCCACACCAGTGGAAGGGAGGGAGGTGCGGAAGGACTGAGCAGAGGCTGACACTGCGTGGCTTGCAGTCCCAGCAAAGGTCGCAGCCAGCCCCTGGGAGCTCTGGAGTGGGATGGCTTTCCCAAGCTGTCTCAAGTCTGTGAGAGAGTGCTGGGCCTCTGCCCTCACAGTGATGAGTCAATCGATCAATCATTGGGTAAGGGCTGCCCTGGAAGGAAGTTTGGCCCTGGGCGAGGCAATCCTCAAAGAGGGCTGACAAGGGAGGGCTGCATTCTCAGAAGTCGAGGGGGATCCAGTGTGTGATGGTCCTGACTAAACAGGTGAATTGACAGGGTTATGCAAATGAGCTAGGTGGTCTGTACTGTCCTGGGTTCCTGGCTAAGAAGACTAACGGTCCCCGAGAAGGAAAACAATTATTGGGTGAGTGTATCTCCGTGTGTCAGGGACTTGGCTACTTTTAGGTTATTTAATCCTCAAAGCAACATGCCCTTCTTTTCAGATGAAGAAATAATAACAAACCCTGGTCCCAGAATTCCAAAATCCTACCAGATGTTTCTACCCGAATGCCTCTCTGGTCACTTGAGGTTCCACGTGGCAAAGTGAGAAGTACTCACGTCCCTCCTCCCCTCAGCTACTTTAACTGCCCCTTGCTTTTCCTTGCTAGTGGGACCTTGTGAGGGTTCTTGCACTGCCCTGAGGCTGCCTTACACCATCCCTTTATTCATCTAGTCTGAAAACACTTACCAACTGCCTACTATGTGCCAGGCACTATTTTAGGCACTTAAAATACAAGTGAACAAAACAATCCCGTCCTCGAGTAGTTCACATTCTAGCGAAGGAGTGGGACCAAGAAAACAAGTGGCAAACATAATAAAGTAAATTATATAGTATTTTAGTAGGTGATATACTACAAATGTCAGGAGTCTGGGATGGAGTAGACAGTTGGATAGGAGTCTGGAATTTAGAAAGAAGCCTAGGCTTTGGATATAAAATTGGAAGTCATTGGCACAGAGATGGCATTTAAAACAAGAGAACTAAATGAAGCCCACTAGGGGAGTACATGTAGATAGCGAAGAGGTCCCAGGGAGCCTCCAGCAGGTCAGGGAAAAGAGGAGGAGACGGCAATGGAGGCTGACGGGGCACGGCCAGTGAGGTGAGAGGAAATGCAACCAGGAGGAGTCCTGGAAGCCAAGTGAGGAAAGTGTATCAAGGAGGAGGGAGTGAACCACCATGTTAAATGGGCCCGAAAGGTGAGGACTGAGAGTTGCCCATTGGCTTGAATAAAATGGTGCTCTGTTCCCCATTACACCCTCATGGCAGGCCCTCCCTTCTGTAACTTTCTTGTCATGTTGGCAATGACACTTTCCAACTGTGTTCAGCTTCTTTGGTGCTGTCCCCTGACCCTGACTTCAGAAGACCATGGACTCTTTGGCCTGGGTTCAGGGCCTCAGCCTACCATTCTGGCTTCATTTCCAGCTTTGCCTTAACCCTTCTCAAAGAGTAAAATATGCCTTACTTTGGCCTTTTCCTCACTCTTTTATTCTTCCACTTTATCTACCTCTTACCGCTCAGAATCTCCCGTTCTCTCAGGGTCAACACAAGCCCTTCCTCCTCCCTAATGACCCGTGCCAGCAGACTGCATTCAACTCCTAGTCCTTAGAACTCTCTCTAACTCCAGTGCTGTCTGCTTTGGAGCTTAATATATTGACGAATGTTCACGTATCTTCATTTTATCTGTTCACCTGGAGTATCAGCAGATAATGTAGAAAAAGGGAGATCTCTGGAGCCTAAGACGTGTGACCTTGAATCTCCCTACTGCCACTTACTTGTTGTGGATCCTGGGTAAGTTATCCAGCCTCTGAAAGCCTTGGTGTGTTCATCTGTAAAACAGACGCCTCACTGCCTTTCTCATGGAGTTGTGAACATCCTTGAATTAATGTATTTAAGCAGCTTATCATGTGGTAGTGTGCTCTCAAACCGTGGGCTTTCTTCTTCATTGAGAGCTGAGATTGTGTCTTTTTTCAAAAAGCCAAAACCTTTATTCTCTGCTTTATTCTTGTAGTACTTTGGTGCTATATTTTTGATGTAACTTTGAAGAAGGATGTTTCATATGTAACGGGCTGATGCTAGCTCTGTCAGGGGCACCTACAAAAATCGGCATCTTGTACTTTTACACATAACGTACAGAACCATAAACTCTGTCAAGGCAAAAACTCCCTGGCATTTTTTTTTAATTTTTAAAAGATAAATTTATTTGAGAGAGAGAGCACGCATGAAAGGGAGCACATGCAGGGGGAGGGGGC
Source organism: Ailuropoda melanoleuca (assembly GCF_002007445.2). NCBI lineage: Eukaryota > Metazoa > Chordata > Mammalia > Carnivora > Ursidae > Ailuropoda > Ailuropoda melanoleuca. The sequence goes on from NC_048223.1 coordinate 56,666,528, forward strand.
AGAGGCAGAAGAAGAAGCCGACTCCCGGCTGAGCAGGGAGCCCGTCGTGGTGCTTGATCCCATGAACCTGGGATCATGACCTGAGCTGAAGGCAGATGCTTAACTGACTGCGCCACCCAGGCGCCTCCCCCCTCTTTTTAAAGGTTTTGTTTATTTGAGAGAGTGAGAGAGAGAGCACAAGCAGGGGTGGGGGAGGGTCAGAGGGAGAGGGACAAGCAGACTCCCCACTGAGCAGGGAGCAGGGAGACATGGAACTCCATCCTAGGACCCCGGGATCATGACCTGAGCCAAAGGCAGAGGCTTAACTGACTGAGCCACCCAGGCACCCCAGCTCCCTGGAATTTCTTAATGTGTTGGGAAGTACAGCAAGGCAAGAGAAAGCATTCCATACAAATAGTGTTTCCGCTTTCTGGCCATACACTGTGTTCTTAGTGTAACTGGAGTGCAACTTATCTATATAAACACACAACATATTTCAGAAGCCAGTGAAGTAAACGGAAGCACCAGTTCTTTAAATTACTCACGTAAACGAGCACATCCGTTCCACGGAAACAACACTCTGGTGCTGACGGCACCTGAGCCTTGTAGCAGTTGTGTGTGGAGATCAAGGAGAGCGAGGTCGGCTTCCTCGGTTGTTTCTTGCAGCAGCTGGTGGACTTGGTTTTGCGGGCTTGTTTGCAGTGCTGCTGTTCACTGTGCCTGCCATTTGCCGCGTGGAAACATCCAGCATTGCAGATTGGTGTTCACATTGTCCATCGGGGCAGAAATCTTTTCCAGGTTCATACCCCTCTGTGTAGCATCCCAACGCTTAACCACACGGCCATGGCCTTTGTTCCCTTGCGCATTGTCGGTGCAGTTTGAATGCTTGCACCACACCATCAAGCCTAGCACTCATGCTCGAGAAATTAGTTGTTTGGTTCTTCGGGTGGATTGCATTTTCAGTGTGTGTTCTTGCAACATTTTGTTGCTCCCTTGAGCATTTTTTTGGACCCTTGACCTTTTCCTCCTTTCCTTCTTTATCATATTTCTTGGCATTCCTATTAAGCTCTTTCACAGAAAACTTCACATTAAATAGGGGTTTCTCCACATTTGACATGGTCCTGAGACTTTCCTTGGAGGTGGCAGCCTGGGCCAGTGGCACAGGTTTGATGGGAGGGCACTGGGGGTCCCACCCCAGTCCTGAGAAGCGGACCCGCCCAGCTCCCAGAGATTGTGGCATATTCCTGATACTGTCCCTCATACGGGTGCCACACCTCCTGGCACACAGGAAGTTTATGAATCTGTTGGTCAGGTCCAGGGCCAGTCCCTGTGGTTGTGAAGGTTGTTCTCAGCACATGGGCTATGGGCAAGGGGACAAGTGAGAGCTGGAGCCCCGCCCACAGGCTGCTCACCAAGCCCTAAGCCTCACCATGGGACTGGGGCCACTCAGAGGAAAGAGCGCCTGGGTCTGACTTACCCAAAGGCACCCTGTGGTCTGCAGAGGCCCTGCTTGAACCATAGAATACTTAACAGAGTATTGATTTCCATGGGGGCTAAAATGAAATTGAGTCATGATGTTGATCGACTTTTTTTTTTTAAGATTTTATTTTTAAGTAATCACTGCACCCAACATGGGGCTCGAACCCACAACCCTGAGATCAAGAGTCACATGCTCCACCAACTGAGCCAGCCAGGTGCCCCTGTTGATCAACTTATAATTGAAGTCAAATCACTTCATTTCTCACATTCTTGTTGTTTCTGGTCTTGTTACTTATGAAATGAAGAGGTTTGACAAGATTATCTCTGAGCTCCATCTTATTTTGGATTTTTAATATTCTTTGAGTGACCAGGTGTTGGATAATTACATGTACCATTTCAGGACACTGGATATTACTTCTAGTAAAATGCAGGGTGGTGTTAAGATACACCATTGATTCATTCCGCAAATACTTAATTTACTGCCTGTTATGCCCCGCACAGGGCTAGGCTTCAGAGAGCAGATTGAAACAAGATCAGTGTTGTTTCTACTCTCACAGAGTTTGCAGTCTGCTGGGGAAGACAGACATTAAACCAATAATTATACCGATAATTGACCAATTGCCCCCGTGATGCATACTACAAGGGAGAAGTCCCTAGATTGTGGTGGCACCTGAGCTAGTTGGAGGGGTTCAGGAGAACCTTCCCAGTTGGAACTAAACGATGAGTAGAGGTGAGCCCTGTGAAGAAGGTAGGCGGCAGACTGTGGTTCAAACAGAGGAAACGTAACTGTGTATAAGATCATGAGTTTAAAGAGAAGGAGCTTATTATGTCACAGGAATGGTACGAAGGCCAGTGTGTGCGAGGGCAGGGCTGCAGGAGGACCCGGGAGAGCTAAATCAGACCTTGTCACCCCCAGGTCGGAGCCCTCCAAGGGTTTTTCTTCGCATCGCAGGGCTTCCAAACTTCCCGCCACGCCCACAAAGCCTCACTTGGCCCCGCCCAGCTGGTCTCTGCGCCCCCACCCCTCTCTCCGATCTTGGCACCCGCCAGGCTCTAGCCACACCAGGTTGCTTTCTCTCGCCCCACCACAGCCAGCTTGTCCCACCTGGGTCTTGGCACTTGGCCTCCTTCTGTCTCGGACATATAGTCCTGATGTCCCGTGGCTGCACCTTCCTGTCATGCTGGCTCTGCTCACTCGCAGACCCCCATTTGTGACTTCTTTCCCCCATCTTATTTTCTTCTGGCATGCATCGCAATCTAAAAACCAGGTCGTTCATTTATTCCCTTACCTGTTTGTTGGCTCTCTTTTCCCCTAGAGTCAGAGCCCTGTGAAGGCAGGGTTTCGCCTGCCATATTCACCCCTATCCCCCTGGTTTACTCGTGGCCTGTGGCACATAGTGGGTGCTCTATTATGATTTATTGAAGGAATGAATGACTAGGCATTTTTCATCTTACTCTGTCGAGCAGCAGGATGCCATTAGAGAGAGCTTTCTAAGTAGAGGAGGGACATGATTTATTTTGAAAAGATTCCCACTTTCTTCAACAAATAAATGGCACTGGAGAAGAAGAAGAGGGAGAACCGGAATAGATTAAAAGAGATTTAAGAGGCCTGTTAACCAAGTGGCCAGTGAGGACCTTGTTGAATCCTGATAGAAACAAAGTGGCCATAAAAGGACACCTTTGAGACAAATTGCTTTCCTAGAAGAGATGCCTAGGGAAAGTTGACAGGTAAAATAATTTGATGTCTGAGATTTCATTTAAAATACTTCAAAAAAGAAAAAATAAATAATGCACATGTGTGGCAGGAATGAGTGAATCAGGAACTGGAGCCTGTTGAAAATTGCGGGAGCTGATGGATGAGTATATGCGTGTTCATGTGTTGTTGTTCTGTGTGTGTTGAAAATTTCCCTTGTGAGTCGTTTGGTTATAAAAAGTTTTAAAAATGTATGCTGCCTCCTGGGGGGGGCAGGGTGGCGGAGGAAGAGTGAATTCCAAGACTAGAGGCCTGTTGCCAGGGTTCAGATGAGAGGTGGTGGTGGCGTGTGGGTGAGGGTTGTGGGTTCCAGACCTAGTTAGAAGGTGGGAGCAAGAGGCTTGCTCACGTGTTATCTCATCTGAGACACGCGGCAGCCCTGCAAGGTGGCTCAGGTAGGTCATGGGATGAGCTTCCTATTGTAGAGAAGGAAGCTGACCCGTACAGCTAAGGAACCTGTAAGAATTCACTCAGCTGGTAAGTGTGAGCTGGAACTTGAACTCAGATCCTCTGACTTCCAGTTTTGTGTTCTTTATACTATGCCACGTTGAACAGCACTTTCTTCTTTTCCTTTCTTCACTTATTCACTTGATGGTATCTCATCAGCCCCTGTTCCGTACAATTTTGGACTAGGTTTGTGGGGCTGCAGTGGGGAGTGGCCTCACACATGGTCTCTGCTCTCCCGAAGGTCACTCATGCATTCCGTGACTCACTGCTGCACAGTCGGACTCACCAGTCCATCACACTCCTCTCCACCGCACGGCACCACTCACTACTGCATTGCTTGTGAGAAAAGTTGCTTCTTAACCCCTATGGAGCAGGTTTCGTAACTGCTTTTGTCCTCAAGTACATTTTTTTCTTTCATTCAGTTTTTAATTATAAATGTTTCAAACACACACATCAAAGGAAGAAAATAATACCATGAGAACCCATAGGCACATCACCTAAATGTAACAGTTCTTGACATTTTCCATATTTGTTTCATTAATTTCCCTTTGCTGATGTATGCAAGGTAAATTACAGTCTTTGTGACTTACATCACTAAATGTTTTAGTATGCGTTCCTAAAATAATAAGAGCATTCCTGTGTATAACCAGACTACTACTATCACACATAACAAAATCAATAATAATCCCCTATTATCAATTTATGGCCATTCCATATCAGAGCTCTCCAATATTCCCAAAGCTGTCCTTTATGGCTAGACTTACTCAGATGGGCCTAAAGAAAGACAAGCATTACATTTGAATGTGTCTCGTTAGTCTGGGTTGTTTTTTTTTTTTAAGATTTTATTTTATTTATTTGAGAGAGAGAGAGAGCGCGCGCGCGCGTGAGCACAAGAGCAGGGAGGGGCAGGAGGGGAGGGAGGAAGAATTTGAAGCAGATTCTGCCCTGAGTGCAGAGTCCGACAGGGCTTGCTCTCAGGACCCTGAAATCATGAACTGAGCGGAAACCAAAAGTCAGACACTCAACTGACTGTGCCACCCAGGTGCCGGTCTTTAGTCCGTTTTAATCTTGAGCTCCCCCTTTTGATTCATCAGCTTATTTAAGAATCACTGCCCATTGTCCTGTAGAATGCCCCATCATTTGCATTTGACTGTTTCTTCATAATGTAGTTTGGCTTGTTAATTCCATTTCTGTATTTCTTGAAACCTGGCAATCTTGAAAATATCCAGATTAAACATTTTTTCTTTAAAAAATATGTACAATTTTATTTTTAAATTAATTTTGGAACTAGAAACAAATGGTTAAAAAAAAGAACTTGTAAAAACAGGGAAAAGGGAAATTTCCTTCCCATCCTGGCCTCGAGCCCCATACTTCCCTCCCTAGAGACAATCACTGTTCATGAGTTTTTTTATCTCCTTGCAGAGAGATAATCAAATGTACAAACATGTATATGTACAATCACCCCCTGATTTTTATATACCTCCTTGATTTTTTGAATACCAGCTTTATTGACCTGTGATTCACATACCATAAAACTGACCCCTTTAAAATATACAATTCAGCAATTTTTAGTATATTCAGAAAGTTGTACAACCATCACCACTGTCTAACTATGGAATATCTTGATTGCCCTCAAAACAAACCTCATATCCTTTAGCAGTCACACCCCAGCTCCCCCAGCACCTCCACTCCCTTGATCCCTGGTAACCACTAATCTACTGTCTGTCTCTATGGATTTGCCTGTTCTGGACATTGCACATAAATGGAATCATGCAATATGTGATCTTTTTTTACTGGCTTCTTTCACTTAGCGGAACATTTTCAAGGTTCCTCCATGTTGTAGCATGGATCACTACTTTATTCTTCTATGGCTGAATAATATTCTTGTTTTGTCCATTCATAAGTTAATGGATATCCAGATTGTTTCTCTTTTTTGGCTATTTATGAATAATACCGCTATGAATGTTTGTGTACAAGTCTGTACGTGGACATCTGCTTTCAATTCTCCTGAGTCTGTACTGAGGAGTGGAATTGCAAGTAAAGGGGCTCAAAACAAGTCTCCCTAAGTGTGCCACTTTAGCATGTGGGTTATTTTGAGCAGAAAGCAATCAAGATCCAGCGGGCTCAAGAGAAACATTTGCCCACGCTTTAACTACCTAGAAGAATGTAAGTTGGGGGATCCTTCCCAGAATGAGAGTTTTTATCAGAGATAAGTTTTTTCTGAGTGACCCATCTATGTGGCAGAGCAAACATCTAATTACCAAACATCTGCTCTTATTGTCCTGTGAATTCTCCTACTCTCCTATATCATTCCTCGGCTCCGGGTGGCATATATACCTCATTTTACCTTCCTGTCTCGGAACACCCCCGTATGTGGTATTCCTGTATGTTCGAAATTAAATTTCATTTTGTCCTGTTAATCTGTCTCATGTCAATTTAATTTTTAGACCAGTCAGATGAACCTTTGAAGGTATAGGTAAATTTCTCCTCCCCAAACTAGGTCATATGGTTACTCTGTTTAATATTTCGGGGTCTATCAAACTGTTTTCCAAAGTGGCTGCACCATTTTACATTCCCATTAACCATGTATGAGGTTCCAATTTCTCTACATCTTCTGTCAATACTTCTTATTGTTTGACTTTTTGATTCTAGCCAACTTAATGGGTGTGAAGTGCTATCTCAGTATGGTTTTGATTTGCCTGTCCCTGATGGCTGATGACGTTGAGCATCTTTTCACGTGCTTATTGGCCATTTATATATCTTCTTTGGAGAAGATTTATTCAAATCCTTTGCTCATTTTTTATTTGGGATGTTAATGTTTTATTATAGAGTAGGTTAAACCTTATTTAGGATACTTCCTGAATGAAGTTGTATATGTCATACTTATAACATCAGGAGGCAAGTGATGTCTGGTTATTGCTGTACTAGCTGCTACTGTTAAGGAGATGACAGCCAGATCAGGTCTGTCATGTTTCCCTCTTGTGAACAGCGAGCAAGCTATGGGATGAAACTTCAGCCTTATGCAGCTGCCCCCTTTCCCACCAACCTTTCAATTAAGGCTTAGCGTCCATCGATGATCTTTGCCTGAATCAGTTATTAAATTAAGTGCTGCCAAGTAGTGTTTTAGTTTGTTTTGTTGTTTGCTTTTTTGTTTCTATTATTCTTTCTACATTTATTAGCTGGCGTACTTCTGTAAGGAGAAGCTTTCCCTCATCAACTGGGGCTTTTGGGTGATACTGACATATGGCTCATTCTGGAAAGGCAGATGGAGACTTAATTCTTTCTCTATAATTTCTAATGTTCAAATGAAGGGATTGGTGTTCAAGTTAAGTATCCAAATTAGGGGAGTTCCTGGGGCTCCAGTTGGTAAACTTCTGATTATCTACCTCCAAAGTGTCAAAGTGTCATGCTTCTCCCCAGTGACTGAGAATTTATACAAGCCCTTCCCCACCCTTCCCTGACTGGCTCCTGTTCTGGAATAATGAGGGACATTTCTACCCCGTCTTTGATAGACACACTAGAAGTGAACATTTAAAGACTCCAGCCATTTTTAAATGTTGGAAGGTAACTTAGGTAGAAATTTCCTACAGAAGAGATGGGTAACTGATTCAAAGTCTCTCATTAGATATTAACTGGATTAAGTTGAAAACACTGACACATCTCTTAACTATTACCCCTAGGTTGTCCCTTGTTTTTATAGGCTAAGACTTTTGTTTTTATTTCTAATTCAAGCCAGAGCCATTTCTCTGGCTCTGTGGGGTTAATGGAAAAAATTTGCAGTTTGGACCCAAGAGTTTTGTTCTGGCACTTCTAGTGTATGATCTTAGGCAAGACCTATAAACTGAAACTCATTTTTTCTCAAATGGAGAATGAAGATGATATTAATGCCTACTTTACTAGATCTAATCAAAGAGCTGGAATAAAGATGCTTCATAAACTTTACAGTACCATGAAAATGGGTCAGGCCTTCGGTCCCTTAGTTGTCCTAGGCTTGAAATCAGTCAGCCTCCTCCTTGATTGTATTATGGACTTGGCTGTTTCCTGAGCTTCTTTCTCAAGTTTTTCTTCCCTTAGGCCCTTTTAGTTTTTTCATTCGTTCTAGCTACCCAGGCTTTATCCATGAAGCCATCCCGTGAAGCTTTGGCTCACAATTCTTCTGAACTAGCCAGCCAAATATAACAGAAAGCGCAAAGTAACCTTTTGTGGGGGCACCAGCAAATGTGGGTTCAAATCTTGGTTCCATCATTTGCTGGCTATGCGACATTAAGCTAAATTAAATCTCATTTCGTTGTCTTTTTTATATATGTGAAAAGAAGGATGCTTGTATGACATTTTAAAAAATGCGGACAGCTTTAGTAAAGGACCTTAGACAGCACTCAGTAAATGTTTGTTGCCTTTGCATTCTTTACCCCAAATGATTTTACCTTAAATTCCGGCTTCCTCCCACCCATGGAGTTCGCTTTTGCAACTGCAGGCAATTTCATTGTCTTCTCAGCATAGCTATTTGCATTTGTAAAACGACCCCATTTGTTTCTTATTTGTGCCTACCCTCCAGTATTCTTAACCACATCTGTTTGGGAGAAGGCTTTCCCCCACTGGTGCAGGCTGCTTTCTGCCCTGGGGACTGCTACTAGACTCATTTAAGCCTAAGAAGATGGTCCTTTCAACTTCTTCAGTGTGCATTTGAATATAAAGGATCTAACATGTAATTTATTGAGTGTCTGCATTTTGACTGTCTCCAGTGATTCCTGCTGTCTTTACAGATGACCATGAGACGGGAAGTGCTTTTTTAAATGGGGAACACTCCCCATTATGAGTTAGCTGCTCTGTCCACTCTCCATAATGTCAGCTGAGTTGAAACAGTTGTACGTAAGTAGCTCCAGCTGTTAGCCATGTGGTGCTGGGCATTTTCACCCTGGAGTGTTTTGTGATGTAAGTGACGTGTTCTGCCCTGTGCAACTGGATGAAGAGCCTGTTGCTTGGTGAGGTCTTTGGAGTGAGAGAATGGATATGTTCGTTCTTTCACTCATTCATTCATTCATTTTTTTAAAGTAAGCTCTACACCCAACATGGCGCTCGAGCTCACAACCCTGAGATCAAGAGTCGCATGTTCCACTGACTGAACCAGTCAGGCGCCCCTAGATATGTTCTTTTGGGGGGCATTATGTTGTGCTAGTAACACACTGAAGTGAAGTTTAATTTTGCTAAAGGAGCTTCTTTTTCCCAGTGTAAACTGTAAGATTTCAGGGAAATATTTACATTGGTCAATGGACTGGAAGTAGCTGTTTTCAATAAAGAAGTGGTTTAGACAGTAATATAACATTATTATTATTATTATTATTCTCTCCATAATTCAGACAGGCTTTCTCAGGAATACATTCAATCCGTTAAGAGTTTGTTGTGTAATCTACAGCAAAGAATGTGGGGGTGCCTTTGGGAGTCAGGGCACCTGAGTCAGGGTCCAAGGTACTAATTGTCAGCTGTTGTTAAAATATAAACTGAGGCATATTAAAAGCTTTTAAGAGCTTACTCAAACAAAAATCAATTCTAATTGGGCAGTATCCAAACTAGCAGATAGAAATGAGCTCTGAGGAGCTGTACAAAATGAAAGACTTTCATAGCCAGAAGGGAAGAGGAACCAGGAAGTCATACTAGGTGAAAAATGGGATTGGTTACTGCAAGGTCCCTTTCCTTTAGAGGATGGGAAGGGTCTGTCCGGGAGATTTTCTAACTAGTGCTAGTCAGGCGATTCCTGATTGGTTTCAGATTCCATTTTTGGGAGAGCCAAAACTGTAATTAAGTTAAATCTTGGTTCATAAGAGACTCTTAACTATCGGAAACAAACTGAGGGCTGCTAGAGGGGAGGGGGGTGGGGCGACGGGGTAACTGGGTGATGTACATTAAGGAGGGCACATGATGTAATGAGCACTGGGTATCATATAAGACTGATGAAACACTGAACTCTACCTCTGAAACTAAAAAAAAAAAAATCTAAGTCTTGGTTTGCTGATGTGGAGCTTAGCATAAGCAACTCCATTTGGACATGTTATCTTGTGGGGTTCTGTTTTGTTTTTAACAATTCTCCCCTTTTGATCAGGCTCTCAGGCTGAGAGATGTGATAAAATTTATGGCATTAGTGCTTCTCCCAGTTCTGGAGTTCTTGCATTTTTCTTTTTCTCATCCTCTGTGTGGTATTCACAGGTCATTACATCTCTTTGCTGAATCTTTCTGGAGTATTTGCAGGTCATGACCTTAGGTTTACATTCTTTAAATCAGCTATTCCCTTTGTTTCTTTTCTGATGAGTTAGTCTTAAGATCATTTGCTTGGTGGTTAGTGGCTGCAAACATGCATTTAAAGCTTTATAGAGAATCCAGTGTTTCAGGGAGACTGCCATGATTATTACAAGCAGGATAATTCCCAATGTCTAGAATACATTTTGGAGCATGGCATCCAAGAACCAAACCAATCAGAATCAAATAATTCAGAGAAAGACCCCACTGAAGGGGCCACTTCCTTAAGCCAAGTGCTGCAAGTGATGTTGGCCATAGCACACACACCTCCTTGCTCAGCTAAAAGGAAATCAAGGGCTACCCTATTATCAAGAACAATTTTGGGGAGGGAGTCTAAGGATTTTTTGTTGGGTAGGTACTACTTTAATGGTAGATTCTGATATAGGCACCACACTTTGGAAGCATTGTCTTTCCATGCATTCAGAGAGAAAACACAAGTAGTGAAAAGGGAAAAGGAATAAAAACTTCATATGGAAGTAAAGATCTGTTGTTGTTTTGTTTTTTTTTTTTTTAAGTAGGCTCCACACCCAGCGTGGAGCGCATTATGGGGCTTGAATTCATGACCCTGAGATTGAGACCTGAACTGATATCAGGAGTCAGACACTTAACCAACTAAGCCACTGAGGCGCCCCAGGAGGTGAAGTTCTTGATCCATGGCCTTGGGAGGGCTGTCCACCTCAAGATGACGTCCGCTTCTGGGGAGGAGCCTCCCTAGTTGATATTAATTTTATATCTCCAGCTGGTGTGCAGTTTCAAGGGTCTGGAGAAACCCTTTTTAATTGGGAGATATGGTCCCATGGTTCAAGTCCCTGAAGTTTAACTGCTCTCTGGGCAGTAAAGAGGACCTGGTATAGCCCCTTACAAGGAGGTTCAAAGGCAGTCTTTGTTCTTAGTGAGTCCAAATCAGAAGGGGGAGAGAAAATTGGAAATGTTAGTCTGGAGTGTAGCCAGACATTTGAGGCAACACAAAAAATTGAGGATCCAGTCCAGTTTACAGGGATATAACAAAACCTCAGACACAATGAACAGGAGCAGAATTTGACATCCACAAGGTTGTGTTACCAGTTTCTACTGAAACAATCACGCTTATTTCTATCAAAGATAATCATGCAAACTTATCTGTTTGCAAAATAAGCTGAGAAATTAAATTTGACTAGATTATTTGCATTAAGTGCAGCAAGAATAATGATTGACTGTATAGGTTCTTTTAAAATCTGCTTTGCTGGAACTTTTTGTTGTTCTTACTGTTTTAAGATTTATTTATTTATTTGAGAGAGAAAGCACGCATGCATGAGTGGGGGGAGGGGCAGAGGGAGAGGGAGAGTATCTCAAGCAGACTCTACACTGAGCACAGAGCCCAACATGGGACTCCATCTCACGACCCTGAAATCATGACCTGAGCCTAAACCAAGAGTCAGACACTTAACTGACTGAGCCACCCAGCCACCCCTGCTGGAACTTGTCATAAGGAATCTTAGGTTGGACTTTTAAAAGCCTCTCCAGACTAGGAAGCCAAGCTAAGGTCAAACCATCAGACTTCGCCTGAAATACCTATAGATTTGGGTGAATTTCTGTCTTCATGAGGTCCCCAGGACATCCTGAGGTTCCTGGGGCTGCCAGGAAGTGACCACCTTAATAACCTGGTTGGAGTGCCAGGAACCCTAGAAGCACAGTACCAGGCTGGTTTCTCCAAGGGGATCTTATTGGCTCTGTAAAGTCAACTTTAGTGTCTGAAAGCTGTCTGGTCCTATCTGATTCTGTGCACATTTTCTTAAGCATTTTATTTTTTAAAGTAGGCTCCGTGCCCAATATGGGGCTTGAACTCACAATCCTGAGATCAAGAGTCACACACTCTATGGACTGAGCCAGCCAGGCGCCCCTGTGCACGTTCTCAAATCTGACATTCCAGTCAAAGCCTTCGTAATATAACCAATACTTCCAATTATGTCCAAAGAGAACAGATTCTGGGGCGCCTGGGTGGCACAGCGGTTATGCGTCTGCCTTTGGCTCAGGGCGTGATCCCGGTGTTATGGGATCGAGCCCCACATCAGGCTCCTCCACTATGAGCCTGCTTCTTCCTCTCCCACTCCCCCTGCTTGTGTTCCCTCTCTCGCTGGCTGTCTCTGTCTCTGTCAAATAAATAAATAAAATCTTTAAAAAAAAAAAAAAAAAGAGAACAGATTCTTATTGAACTCATGCAAGTAACTATATAGTATGGAAATAATAATACTCAGTAAGTTTCTACATTCTGGAGGGATCAGGTAGGGAGAATAAGGCATGTTTAAATTATGTTTACAAAGGTAGACTTTACAAAATGAGAAAGCAAAAATGCTTTTCTTAAAGCTGGAAAAAAAACAAAACATTAAGGAACCAGCAATGTCTCAAAGAAAAATTTGTAAAAATCAAAAACGAAAACAAATAATCCTCATCATTTCATTCAATCCCATGTTATGAATTCTTGTTCTGATTTAATCCAGATTCTCTAATTAGTTCTGGATATTTGTAGCCAGTTTGATTGCATAATTTTAAAGTTATCAGAAAGATAAGCAGAAATAAAGTTAAAAAGTTATCAGAGAATTCTAGAGTACTTGTCAGAGTCCTTTCTGTGACTCTTTCTGAAGGTGAGTACTTTTGCAAAAGCGTCAGATTAAAATAACAGTCTGTACGTGACAAAACACATAAAAGGACCATGATTAACGATCTGATGAGAGTTTATTATAATGAAACTGACAAGAAGATTTGATTATTTCTATGACATACAACATTTTAAGGTAACAAATGGAATTGTGACTGATAACATTATACCAGGACATGTCAGATTTTTAGGAATTTCATACAATTTCTAGAGCACTTATATTAATAACATGCATCCATACAATATAACCTAAGAAGGTTTAACATCACTTATTTGACAATGAACCCCGTGTAATTTAAAATCTTTCTTTTATAAGGTGAGAGACAAATCCTTTGAGTTTAATGGAGACTCTCTGGGAAATCTTAAAATTACTTTGGGATCAAGAAAACTCCGTTTAGAATTTGATTTTTAGGAGATGTCGAAAGGCTTGAACATTTGATTAAATAGGATCACAGATCATTATGATTTAATACTTAATTATCTATTTAGTCAAACTAACAATAGACAATGTTAAGGGCAAGTACGGAAGGTTACATAGTTGTGAACAAAACTTCACTTTCTTACTATTGAGAAAACTGGGTTTTCTTAAGTAATCGAAGTCCTGAGGACAACATGAAGCACTGTGAGTTATTCTGGCAAGACAAAAATCTTTGCTTTCCAGATAGATTACTTAAAAGGTAGAGAAAAACCTTTCATAATCTCTTATCAAAAGCAGAACAATAGTCCAAGAAAACTTTGTCTTTCTAGCAGGTAAAAGAAAATTAAGCCTCAGTTTTTGTTCTCCATAAGTACACTACATTGATATTGTGGCATATTTTAAAAACCCTTATTATTTCTAGTAGTCTTAATTACACGTATTAATCAGAATTCTTAATTATTAGAATACCTAATTCCTATTGAAAACTAAGAAGTAAGCAACTGTGGACAGACAAATTTATAAATACATTTTATAATTCCCAGAAGTATATTCTTCCTAATAGTAAATGTTCCTTTATTTATTTGTTTGTTTGTTTGTTTGTGAGAGAGAGACAGCATGAGAAGGTGAGCACAAGCAGGGGAGAAGAGAAGCAGGCTCCCCACTGAACAGGAAGCCCAATACAGGGCTCAATCCCAGGATCCCAGGATTATGACCTGAGCCAAAGGCAGATGCTTAACCAACTGAGGCACCCAGGCGCCCCATAAATTTTCCAGTGTGGCACAGAACATATTTACTGAGAGACCCAAATATCTTGAGTTCCTCTGTAAAAGAAAGCCACAGGTTCAGTAATTAATATTTCAGTGTTTTCTTTTATTTGGAAGTGATCTAGCTAGTCAACGAATATCCGTTATTTAACTTTTCTCAGTATAACTTTAAGGTTTCCAGTTATCAAAAAGAATTTAAAAACTTTCTTTTAATTAGAGAGATAGGGTGTGCGCACCTGTGCCAGGGGGATTGGCGGGGCGGGGGGTGCAGAGAGAGGGAGAGAATCTCAAGCAGGGTCCACATTCAGTGCAGAGCTCCACGCAGGGCCTAATTTTTCTCTTTTTTAAAAAGTTTTTTGGCATTTTATTTATTTATTTGAATTCAATTAGTAATGTATTGTTTCAGGGGTAGAGTTTAGTGACTCATCAGTCTTATATAATACCCACTGATCATTACATCATGTGCCCTCTTTAATGTCCATCACCCAGTTACCCCATCTTCCCACCCTTCTCCCCTCCAGCAACCCTCAGTTTATTTCCTATGATTAAGAGTCTCTTATGGTTTGTCTCCCTGATTTTGTACTGTTTTATTTTTCCCTCTCTTCCCCTGTGATCCTCTGTTTTGTTTCTTAAATTTCACATATGAGTGAGATCATGTGATAATTGTCTTTCTCTGACTTATTTCACTTAGCATCATATCCTACAGTTCCATCCATGCCATTGCAAATGGCAAGATTTCAATTTTTTTGATGGCCGAGTAGTATTCCATTGTATATATATATATCACATCTTCTTTATCCATTCATCTGTCAATGGACATCTGGGCTCTTTCCATAGTTTGGCTACTGTGGACATTGCTGCTATAAACATTAGGGTGCAGGTGCCCCTTCGGATCACTACTTTTGTATTTTGGGGGTAAATCCCTAGTGGTGCAATTGCTGGGTCATAGGGTAGCTCTATTTTCAACTTTTTGAGGAACCTCCGTACTGTTTTCCAAAGTGGCTGCACCCGCTTGCATCCCTACCAACAGTATAAGAGGGATCCCCTCTCTCCCCATACCCCCCCAACGTTTATTGTTTCCTAACTTGTTAATTTTAGCCATTCTGACTGGTGTGAGGTGGTATCTCATTGTGGTTTGGATTTGTATTTCCCTGATGCCAAGTAATGTTGAGCATTTTTTCATGTGTCTGTTGGCCATTTGGATGTCTTCTTTGGAGAAATGTCTGTCCATGCCTTTTGCTCATTTCTTGATTGGATTAGTTGATCTTTGGGTGTTGAGTTTGATAAGTTCTTTATAGATTTTGGATACTAGCCCTTTATCTGATATGTCATTTGCAAATATCTTCTCCCTTTCTGTTGGCTGGTTTTTTTGGTTTTGTTGACTGTTTCCTTCGTTGTGCAAAAGCTTTTTATCTTGATGAAATCCCAATAGTTCATTTTTGCCTTTGTTTCCCTTGCTTTTGGAGATGTCTAGCAAGAAGTTTCTGTGACCAAGGTCACAGAGGTTGCTGCCTGTGTTCTCCTCTAGGACTTTGATGGACTCCTGTCTCACATTTAGGTCTTGCATCCATTTTGAGTCTGTTTTTGTGTATGGTGTAAGGAAACGGTCTGGTTGCATTCTTCTGAATGTGACTGTCCAATTTTCCCCGCAACATTTGTTGAAGAGACTGTTTTTTTTCCATTGGATCTTCTTTCCTGCTTTGTCGAAGATTAGTTGGCCATAAGAGTTGGGGGTCCATTTCTGGGTGCTGTATTCTCTTCCCTTCATCTATGTGTCTGATTTTGTGCCAATACCATATTGTCTTGATGATTACAGCTTTGTAACAGAGCTTGATGTCTGGGACTGTGATGCCACCAGGTTTGGTTTTCTTTTTCTATATTCCTTTGGCTACTCGGGGTCTTTTCTGGTGCCATACAAATTTTAGGATTATTTGTTCCAGCTCTGTGAAAAACGTTGATGGTATTTTCATAGGGATTGCATTGAATGTATAGATGGTTCTAGGTAGCATAGATATTTTCACAATATTTGTTCTTTCAATCCATGAACATGGAACATTTTTCCATTTCTTTGTGTCTTCCACAATTTCTTTCATGAGTGTTCTACAGTTTTCTCAGTATAGATCCTTTGCCTCTTTGGTTAGGTTTATTCCTAGGTATCTTATGGTTTTGGGTGCAACTGTAAATGGGCTCAACCCCTTAATTTCTCTTTCTTCTGTCTCATTGTTAGTGTATAGAAATGCAACTGATTTCTGTGCATTGATTTTATATCCTGCCACATTGCTGAATTCCTGTATGGGTTCTAGGAATTTTGGGGTGGAATCTTTTGGTTTCTCCACATAGAGTATCGTGTCATCTGCGAAGAGTGAGAGTTTGACTTCTTCTTTGCTGATTCAGATATTTTTGATTTATTTTTGTTGCTTGATTGCTGAGGCTAAGACTCCTAGTACTTTTTTTTTTTTAAAGATTTTATTTTTATTTATTTGACAGAGACAGCCAGTTAGAAAGGGAACACAAGCAGGGGAAGTGGGAGAGAAAGAAGCAGACTCCTAGCAGAAGAGCCTGATGTGGGGCTCGATCCCAGAATGCTGGGATCGTGCCCTGAGCTGAAGGCAGACGCTTAACGACTGCACCACCCAGGCGCCCCAAGACTTCTAGTACTATATTGAACAACAGTGGTGATAGTGGACATCCCTGTCATGTTCCTGACCTTAGGGGGAAAACTCTCAGTTTTTTGCCATTGAGAATGATATTTGCTGTGGGCTTTTCATAGATGGCTTTTATGATATTGAGGTATGTTCCCTCTATCCCTACATTGTGAAAAGTTTTAATCAAGAAAGGATATTGTACTTTGTCAAATGCTTTTTCTGCATCTATTAAGAAGATCATATGTTTCTTGTCCTTTCTTTTATTTATAAAGTATATCACATTGATTGATCTGCAGGATGTTGAACCACCCTGGCAGCCCAGGAATAAATCCCAGTTGGTCATGGTGAATAATCCTTTTAATGTACTGTTGCATTGTATTGGCTAGTATCTTGGTGAGAATTTTGGCATCCATGTTCATCAGAGATATTGGTCTGTAATTCTCCTTTTTGGTGAGGTCTTTGTCTGGTTTTGGATTCAAGGTAATGTGGGCCTCATAGCAAGAGTTTGAAAGTTTTCCTTCCATTTCTATTTTTTGAAACAGCTTCAGAAGAATAGGTATTCATTCTTCTTTAAATGTTTGGTAGAATTCCCCTGGGAAGACAACCAGCCCTGGATTCTTGTTTTTTGGAAGATTTTGCTGCTTCGATTTCCTAACTGGTTTTTTGGAAGATTTTACTGCTTCGATTTCCTAACTGGTGATGGGTCTATTCAGGTTTTCTGTTTCTTCCTGTTTCAGTTGATACGTCTCTAGGAATGCATCCATTTCTTCCAGATTGCCTAATTTGTTGGCATATAGTTGCTCATAATATGTTCTTATAATTGTTGGTATTTCTTCAGTGTTGTTTGTGATCTCTGCTCTTTCATTCATGATTTTATTTATTTGGGTCCTTTCTCTTTTCTTTTTGATAAGTCTGGCTAGGGTTTTATCGATCTTATTAATTCTTTCAAAGTACAGCCTCCTAGTTTCGTTGATCTCCTCTACTGTTCTTTTGGTTTCTAGTTCATTGATTTCTGTTGTAATCTTTATGAATTCTCTTCTCTTGCTGGGTTTAGGCTTTATTTGCTGTTCTTTCTCCAGCTCCTTTAGGTGTAAGGTTAGGTTTTGTATTTTAGAACTTTCTTGTCTCTTGAGATAGGCTTATAGTGCTATATACTTCCCTTTTAGGTCTGCCTTTGCTGCATCCCAAAGGTTTTGAACAGTTGTGTTTCCATTTTTATTTGTTTCCATGATTTTTAAAAATTATTCTTAGTTTCCTGGTTGATCCGTTCATTCTTTAGTAGGATGCTGTTTAGCCTCCACGTATTTGAGCTCTTTCCAAATTTCCTCTTGTTATTGAGTTCAAGTTTCAAAGCATTGTGGTCTGAAAATATGCAGGGAATGATCCCAATCTTTTGGTACTAGTTGAGACCTGATTTGTGACCCAGCGTGTGGTCTATTCTGGAGAATGTTCCATGTGCACTCAGGAAGAATGTGTATTCTATTGCTTTAGGATGGAAACTCTGAATATATCTGTGAAGTCTATCCAGTTCAGTGTGTCATTCAAAGCCCTTGTTTCCTTGTTGATCTTCTGCTTACATGATCTGTCCATTGTAGTGAGATGGTGTTGAAGTCCTCTACTATTTTTGTATTATTACTGATGTGTTTCTTTAATTTTGTTATTAATTGGTGTATATAATTGGCTGCTCCCATGATAGGTGCATAAATATTTACAATTGTTAGATCTTCTTTTTGGATATACACTTTAATTATTATATAGTGTCCTTCCTCATCTCTTATTACAGTCTTTGGCTTAAAATCTAACTTGTCTGATTAGGCTTGCAAGCCCTGCTTTCTTTTGATGTCCCTTAGCCTGATAAATGGTTTTCCACCCTATCACTTTCAATCTGGAGTTTTCTTTGGGTATAAAATGAGTCTCTTCAGATAGCATATCAATGGCTTTTGTTTTTTTATCCAGTCTGATCTGTGTCTTTTGACTGGGGGCATTTAGCTCATTTACATTCAGAGTAACTATTGAAAGATATGAATTTAGTGCCATGTATTACCTGTAAAGGCACTGTTTCTGTATGTTGTCTCAGTTCCTTTCTGGTCTATGTTAGTTTTGGGTTCTCTTTTCGCTTGAAGGATCCCTTTTAGTATTTCTTGCAGGGCTGGTTTAGTAATCACAAATTCTTTTAGCTTCTGTTCGTCCTGGAAGCTTTTTATCTCTCCTATTTGGAATGACATCCTAGCTGGGTAAAGTATTCTTGGCTGCTTATTTTTCTCATTTATCTCATTTCTGAATATATCATGCCAGTCCTTTCTGGCCTGCTAGGTCTCTGTGAATAGGTCTGCTGCCAATCTAATATTTCTACCCTTGTAGGTTACAGACCTCTTGTTCCGAGCTGCTTTCAGGATTTTCTCTTTGTCTCTGAGGTTTACAAGTATCACTATTATATATCGGGATCTTGATCTATTCTTATTGATTTTAAGGGAGGGTTCCCTGTGCCTCCTGGACTTGAATGCCTGTTTCCTTTCCCAGATTAGGGAAGTTCTCCACTACAATTTGCTCCAGTATACCTTCTGCCCCTCTTTCTCTTTCTTCTTCTTCTGGGATCCCAATTATTCTAATATTGTTTCACTTTATGGTATCACATATCTCTTGAATTCTCCCCTTGTGATCCAGTAGTTGTTTATCTTTCTTTTTCTCAGCCTCTTTATTCTTCATCATTTTGTCTTCTATATCACTAATTCTCTCTTCTGCCTCATTTATCCTAGCAATTAGAGCCTCCATTTTTTATTTTATCTCATTAGTAGCCTTTTTTATTTCGACTTGATTAGATTTTAGTTATTTTATTTCTCCAGAAAGGGATTCTCTAGTGTCCTCTATGCTTTTTTCAAGCCCAGCTAGTATCTTTATAATCGTTATTCTGAACTCCAGTTCTGACATCTTACTTATGTCTGTACTGATTAGGTCTCTGGCATTCAGTACTGCCTCTTGTTCTCTTGTCATTCTTGCAGAAAGCAGCTGCTTTTCTGTTTGTAGAGTTGCAGCTATTCTTTTCTTACGTCTCTGGTTAAGTTTGCAGGTGTTCAGAATGGTTTGATACCTATCTAGCTGAATTCCTGGGACCAGAGGAAACTAAGGTTTTCTTCTCCTCCAGCCATCTTTTACCTAATCTCCCCAGGGCACTATTACACGCTCCTGAGATCATGACCTGAGCGGAAATCCAGAGTCAGATGTTTAACCTACTGAGCCACCCAGGTGCCCCTGGAAACTATTTTTAAGTAGACATACCATCAAGCAGCATTATTTTTGAAAAGTTCACTTATAAATTTTTATCTTACTTGCATCTATTTAACTCTCTCTTTCTGAACAATTATATTTAGATTAGTCATGAAAACTTCATGAGACCTTAAACAGCTTTAGGGATATCTTATGGTATCTTTTTTACTGACACACTCTGTAACAGAGATATCAGGAGCTTATTTGACTTTTAGTAAACCTATGTGGAATAAAAGTATTATATTTAATAGTGATAACTCCAAAGACAAGCTTGTTTTAATTAAACCAACAAACTTAAACTAGCTTTTATTTATCAAAGATTATTCTAGATCATGAACTTGAAAAACATTTGGGTTAGTTTCTGTGTTTCTGAGAGTACACTTGATTGATATAATTCGTGTTTGTCTTTAAGCCAATTAAATAGAGCTCTTTACAAATTAATTTTTGCATTATTGTCTGGAGATAGAAGAAAAATTAATTACGCATTTATAATATACATACATAAACATACAGACAAATGCAAACAGAGATCTCCTAGCTTTTATTTTAGCTGTGAGACAGGTATGATAATGCAAAACTCACTAGTTTATGAAAGAACGGTTGGATCCAAATTTTGTTTCTGGCAGATGGAAAATTTACCTGGTCAGATGGCAGGTGGCTAAAGCTTTTTAGTAATATTTGTGGAAGAGACTTAAAATGTGTATTTGTCTTTGACAAGTAATTTTATGGAGGCTGTGGACCAGTTTTGGGGCGAGTGAGCTTTTTTAACTGTTTATATGTTGAAAAAGCTTCCTCTTCCCCTGCCTTTTTTCCTTCAGTCTCAGGTGAATGTGGGCTGTGTTTTATTTACCACCTGGGGTGTTTATATTTCAAAGACAGGGTAAAAGTTACATCTTCTAGGGACAGAGAAGGAATGCAAGTTTTCTTCTAGGAGTTTTAGGGTGTGTTTGTCTATTATCAGAAGTCTAGGGACTTTGCTATTTAAATTTTTCCTCCTTGCTTTTCTTCAAAGCAAGACAGTTCTGTTTCCAAAGTTCTGATCTTTTACATTATGTGCAGGCATTCTGAGATGAATAGGGAGTTTTGGGGGATGGTAATGATAGGTAGACTTTGGATTGTTTCTAGAGCTGTATTTCTGGCTTTACAAAGATTTGTAACATAACGACAGTTGCTCTTAATTCCATAAACCATTGGGATGTAGCTTTAGTGATATCAAGGGGCTGAATCTCCCATCTAAATACATTATATTCAGTTTGCTTCTTTATATTGTGGGAAGGTCTTCTTCCAAGATGAAAATGAAAAGATTCTTCTGTTATGGATTTAGAGGTGCTGTGTCTTTGTGTATTTTAGTAAATCCTTCCACAAAAGACTTCAGAATGTTTTTCTTTTCCTCTGGGTACGTAGTTTCATTTTAGCTTAGGTGAGAAGGCCTAAAAACGTATTCCTTATCATCTCTGAATGTCAGCTCTAATTTGGCCAACTTTTGACCGTAGAGCAACTTTAAAAAGTCCTTTCAAGTATCTCGTCAGGTTTCAGCCGGCAGAAACAATTTATATTCCCAGCAGTATTAAATAATCCCTTGGACGCAAGAGGCATCCCCCAAGGAGGGTGCAAAGAATACTACCTGCCCAAGATAACTCCTTTAGGCTCTCCCAAAGATAACCAAAAGAAACAAAGACTTCGACAATTCTCCTGAGAGCCGGCAATAGTTGATAGGACCCTAGCCACAAATGGAGGGCAACACACATCTCTGTCTGACCAAATTTTGGGGGCGCCACAACCTGACACAAAACCAGATAAATAAGAAGGCAGTAGCTACCCCCTAAAGAGAAAAGATCAACAGTCAATGGGTGCCCAAAAGTAAATTCGCAAGTCACAATTCAAAGACCTAATTGTTACAAATGTTTTTGCCTGCCAATCTGAATTTGGAAAGGAAAGGACAACATGAAATTTGACCTTCCTCTCTCAACCAGGCTCTGCAGATAGAGATCTGGGAGAGCTGACTTTGGCAAGAAGTCTCACCCTTTGCTGGCTTCTGCCAGTTTTCCCAGGATTCCATCTGCATGCTCTGGAGTGAGTAGGGTGTCTGGCAGGTCATATCCTGGTCACCAGAAGTGGTAGAGCAGGAAAAATAACTTTCCCTCTACTTTTTATGGTGAGTGGTTGGCTGAGACTCCTTTTTTTCTAGGATTCCTCATAAATGGATAAGCTTATCTAGGTTAAAAGTTCTCCACTGTGGCCACTGTATTTCAAGATTATCTTTGGTAGGATTAACCTGTTTGTTCAGCCTTAAAACAAAATTGTATTCACCCAGGGCCTCATGCTATACCCAGTCCAGCTTAAGTTGGACCCAATCTGACCCTGGACCCAGATCTGGCAGATAGGTTTCTTAGGACTTCTTAAATCTATAGATCCCCCTAACCACCTTTTTTCTTGAAATATATTTGTTAAAGAAACTGGGTATTTGTCCTTCACAGTGTCCCATGTTCTGGATTTGGCTGATCGTGTCTCTATAGTATCACTGAACATGTTCTTCTGTCCCCTGTATTTCCTGTAAACTGGTGGTTAGATCTGGAGACTTTCTTGGATTCAGGTCATCAGTTCATATTTACGCTGACTTTTTGTTTTAGTAATTGGTGTGGCGCTCCAGTGGGAAGGACCACCGCAACCCATAATGCTCTGATCCTTCATGAGGCTCACGAGTGGAACTCACACACCTTCAGGCACTATTTCTAGAACAGCCCTGGTATTCAGGCCTTATTCTGTCTGAACCGCCCCACTCTTTTTTCTGGAGGAAGTCAGGAAGGGAGGGGACTAACACACGCCAGGCAGTGTATAAGCTTTGAGCTACAGCAGTGACCAAAGTGGACACGGTCCCAGCTTTTGAAGGGACATACCACCTTGTGGGGAAAGTAGTGAGAGCCAGCAGATGAGCAAATAAGGTCATTCCACATGGTGGTCCGCACTTGGAAGGAAACAAACAGGAAGCAGGGACAGAAATGGGGGGGTCAGGGAGTGAGGGAAGGGAGAAGGAGGGGTGAGCAGGAGGGGCCTACACTGGATAGAAGGAGAAGGCTCTCTTAGAGGCCGTACTTCACTGAGCCCAGAGGGTGAGAGTGAGCCAGTCATGTGAATGCATGAAGTGGTGGGGAGAAGGTGCTGCCGGTCGTGGGGATGGAGAGAGTGTCAGGGACCTCAGAGGTGGGACACACGGGACGTGGGATGAGAAAGGGGAAGGAATCAAGGCCAACTCCCCAGTTTCCTGTCTCAAGCAACTGGGAGAATGGCATGAATCTCTCAGTGGTCCCCACTCTGGTCCCCTTGCAGATTGTAGTACCCAAGTCCGCCCTTCTGGCCTCCTAAGTACTTTATAGGCCTTTCCCTTCTTGCTCCCTGTGCTTCCATCGACTTGCTCAACTTTAAGAAGATGGAGAAAAGGAACAAGATGATGAAAGCGTCAGATTTGTACAGTGGGACTGGCACCCAAATGTCAGAGAATATTGTTCAAGTCAGCCATACATTGGTATATCTCAAACAAGCAAACACTGACTCGGGAGAAGTTTAAAGCTAAGAGTCAAATGAAACTTCTGGATGTTCTATGACATTTATCTCTGATGTCATCTTTCATTATCACCAACAGTTGAGTTGCATGTGCCATAAAAGGGCCTGAAAAATAATTTTCCAGTACTGATACTAATGAGGGTTATGTGGTCTGTGTCCAAGGCATTTGCTGTGCTTCTCAATACTTGTCTAAAAACTAGATTCCCAAAGCATTCCTTGTGATAGGACACACAATCCTGTGCCCAGATTCTAAATACTAAAAGACACCAGGAGTGTTTTCAGAATTGTTGGGCTGACTAAAATTTCACTGGAAAACGGCTTTTTAAAACTAAGTTTTCCGTATGTGGTCTCCGTGTGATAGCTTCCCACTAGCGGCTGGTAACTGCCAGCTTCTGGTGGCTTGGGAAAATGAACTGTTTCCCACGCCCCCACACGTCAGCCCCACTGGGATGTCCGTGCAGGGAGATGTGTGGATGGGCTGGCGGGACGAGAGGGTGAGAAACTAGCTGGCCGAGCTCCTTCCCTGACTGCCTTCTCAGCCTGCCAGCACGCTCCAGAAAATCACTGCTGGGGCCAGGTGGTGCTGGAAATTATGCCCCTAAACAGTTAACAGCCCAGAAGACTGGTCAGAAGGGAGGGTTTTGCTAAGTCCACACATAACTGCCAGAATTCTCGTGCCTTGTTCCTTTCCCTTCCCCGGGCCCAGATCCACTCCACCCCTTTGAACCTTTCCTCTTCTTTGTGTCCACCCCACCCCCTCCTCTAGTAATGAGGTCTGAAGGGAGTGGGGGAGAAGGCTGTGTGGGAGGAGGGAGGGAAATAAGTGACTTGGAAAACCCACAGGCTTTCCAATCAACTCCTGAACAGGAAAGAGCCCCTTTTTTGCATTCATGTTCTTCTGATCCACCGCCTCTTACAACTACAGACTAAGGGGCCGTTTGCAAAGTCTCTCCCGTTTGATTAGGGCATCTTTTTTTTAAAATTCACAGATTCTCTGGGGCGCCTGGGTGGCACAGCGGTTGAGCGTCTGCCTTCGGCCCAGGGCGTGATCCTGGCATTATGGGATCGAGCCCCACATCAGGCTCCTCTGCTATGAGCCTGCTTCTTCCTCTCCCACTCCCCCTGCTTGTGTTCCCTCTCTCGCTGGCTGTCTCTATCTCTGTCAAATAAATAAAATCTTTAAAAAAATAAATAAATAAAAAATAAAATTCACAGATTCTCGAAGTAAAAAGGGCACCGAAATGGTGTTCTATGTCATCAGTGGATTGTACACTAACAAGGAAGGGGGGGGCGGTCAAAGCCTCATTCTTAGCATGGCTTTGCAGGAGACCCAGGTACCCCACCACCCAGTACCCTCAAATAATCAAGGGGCTTTTTGTCCCCTTCCCTTTTTCTCAAGCAGTGTGGGGGTTAGCTGGATAAGAATACCGATCTCTTTTTATAGGCACTTAGAACTGATTTCAAGAAGGCTGTACATGGTGATTAAGAGGGCCAACTTTGGAGTCCGGCTCCCTGGGTTCAAATCCCAGTGCTGACACTTAACTGGTAACTTTGGATAAATTTAACTTACCTCATTTTCTCCATCAGAAAAATGTGGATGATATTAGTATCTAGTCTTACTGAGTTCTTCTGAGGATTCAATGTTGACAAGATGCCTGGGACATGGAAAACATTCAGTGTTAGCTATTATTCTGACACATTAAACTATTTACAATTATTAATGATACTGTAATGCCCCATTCAAATTTACTTCTTTTTTTTTTTAAGAGATGCACTTTCAATTTATTTTATTCACTTATTTATTATTACTTTGAGTAAGATCTATGCCCAAAGTGGGGCTTGAATTCATGACCCCGTGATCAAGAATCGCATGCTCTACTGACTGAGCCTGCCGGGTGCCCCCAAAGTGACTTCTTGACCCATTACTCATTGTATCATCATCTGTGTGTGTCAGCCCTCCCCCCATCCTTCTGGATTGTGGGTTCCTTGAAGGGAGAGACTGTGTTCTATCCATTTTGGGACCCACAGCCCAGCCCTGTATATAACGATTATGCAGTTTGTTGGGTGACTTAGTGAAGGTTTTAATAATGGCTTAGGTTTGAGTGGCGTTTTGCAGAGTACGAAGCAGGCACACATGGGAAACCCAAGACTCGAAGTTCAAGACACGTGTCCAAGGTCCAGTGATGGGTGTATGCCAGAGTAAGGTCCTGTAATTCTTGCCCCGTGCTCCCTCCACCAGGCCATCTGCTCAGGAGAGGAGTGCTGAATTTTATAATTCAGGATCATGTCCTTCTCCAATTCTGTTGTATTTGACAGACTGGGGGTACCTGTGACAGCGTTCTGTGCACGGAAGCTCAGAGTCCCTGAGGAAGACTTTTTTTTTCCTTGCTCTCCTCTTAACTATGCTTTGTTTTGTGCAGGTCACCACAAATGGCATTATTGCCACGAGTGAACCCCCAGCCAAAGAATCCTATCCAGGATTCTTCCCACCGACCTTTGGAGTCGTCGCACCTTTTCTGGCGGACTTGGACACGACAGATGGCCTTGGGAAGGTTTATTATCGGGAAGACTTATCCCCCTCCGTCACTCAGCTGGCCGCAGAGTGTGTCCAGAGAGGGTTCCCAGAAGTGTCTTTCCAGCCCAGTAGCGCGGTGGTTGTCACTTGGGAATCCGTGGCCCCCTACCAGGGGCCCAGCAAGGACCCTGACCAGGAAGGCAAGGTAAGCACTGTCCCAGGTACAAGGGCAAATAGTCAGCAGGTTGATTTCATACACTTTGGTCTTCCTTGAAGGAAGGGAGACATTGGGTAGATCAAGAAGCCAGGCCTAACATAACTTTTTGGGACATGCCCCTGTTTCGCCTTAGAAAAAAATAACTTCACTCCACCATTATTTAATTTTTATAGTATTACAGAAAGAGAGAAACTGGAAAGGTCCAAAAGCATTCCTTTTACACAGGGGATGTCCCAGGTTGGTAGTTCCCAAAGTCGATACCACAGAACACCATTCCTACAAGATAGTCCTTGAGAAAGAGGCCTCCCCTGGCCAAGTAAGTTTGGGAAATGCAAAATTTTATCTCCCCTTGGGTGACTCACTCTGAAAAGTCCTGCAATAAAGAAACCTGCTTAATTTTTTAAAAAATTCAGCAGTCCCCAAACCTTTTGGGCATACTCTATTTTTTTCCCTCCCAAATAAGATACATTATGTCCCACTTTGGGAAAGCCTGTTATGAGCCTGCAGGACACAGTTTGCTTTTTGTATCTTTCTGAGTGTTCTACTTGAAAACTGCTTAAAGCCTTAAATTTCTCAAGTGTGTGTCCCTTCTACTTGAGTGATGAACGCCCAACCCCTTGTGCAGAGCCCTTGCCCCCCACTTGGGCCTCATCTCCCTTTACCCTTCCTTCTCCACACATCCTTTGCAGCAGCTGTATCACATTGTTTGCCATTCTCTGATCATCACCCCCACCCCCACCCCCGCCCCAGGATCTTGCATTTTCTGTCCTCTCTGCTTGCAGTGTCCTCTCCCTGACCCCCACTACTGATGTTGAACTGTACTTGGTCCTCTGGACTTGCATAGCCTCATCTGCTCCCACCCCCCAGCTTCGGGCACTTCTTTCCGTGGCTTCTGTCGTGCTCACACACGACTCCATGATAGAATCTATCCCCCATTTTGCAACGTTTTCTTCATACGTCAGCCTTCCCATCTAGACTGGAAATTCTCGAGCGTGGGGACCATGTATTTATAGGAAAGGTACTAATGCTGAAAGAGTACTTTCTCTGTGCCTGGCTCTGAATATCTCACATAGGTCTCCCACCATTTCTGTGAAGTACATGGTTTTCTCTCCATCTGGCAGATTCCGAAATCCAGGCTTAGAGAATTTAAATAACATGCTCAAGGTCACACAACCCGTGATTAGGGGAACAAAGATCTGGGTCCAGATCTGTTTTCTCCCAAAGCTCATGTTTGGTTTTGGGTTTGTTTTTTTCTTACTGTATGTTGCTTGGGGTCAATAAATGTATGACAAATGATGACTGTCGTTCATATGTTTAATGGCCATGGAGACAAATTCAAAGGGTAAGAATTTGCTAAGGGGCATGAGATTCTGGCCACCATCCAGAGGTACCCTCTATAATTTTTGGCTACCCTTCATTCAGAAGGTGATTTATTAATTAATTGGAAAATTTCATGTTGACAAAGCCTTAGAGATATTTAAGTGGAGCCATCCTGGAATACCTGGTTCTTGCTACAAAAATACTTCTTTTAGAATAAGGCGAGAATACTGCCACCTCTCGGCTTTCTCTGTATAGTCTGGGGAATAGAACAATTTACGATCTATCGATATGTTCTTGAGTAACTGAATCTCAACTCATCTTCACAGAGAAACACATTCCAGGCTGTTCTGGCTTCCTCTGATTCCAGCTCCTATGCCATTTTCCTCTATCCTGAAGACGGTCTGCAGTTCTATACGACATTCTCAAAGAAGGACGAGAAGCAAGTTCCCGCTGTGGTCGCATTCAGTCAAGGTGTACAGGGATTACTCTGGAAGAGCGAAGGAGCTTATAATATATTTGCTAACGACAGAGAATCACTTGGAAATTTGGCCAAGTATGTCTTTTTCGTTCTTCAGTAGATTCTCCCCTTAATGATCATTTTATTATTAAGATGATCATTTTATTATTTTATTAAGGATGATATAATGGGCACTAGAGAACATTACCTAAAAATGTTCCCACAGATTTAAGTTTTGTATGTAGTTTTTTATGTTATGTAGTGCTTTTTTCCAGAGTGAAACAGTTTCTCCCATCTCCTCTGCAGTATAAAGTTAGAAGTAAACACCATTCAAACCCTGTCTCCTGCTATGAACCCAAGGCCGAGAAAAACCTTCTCCCCCCACGTGGACTAGGGAAGAAATTCTTACAGCAGAGTTAGTGCTCTCTTGGGCTGTTTTGTGGAATTTGGCAAAAGTAGGGAGAGCTCGAACTGCTTTTTTCTAAAACTAGAATCTTTCCTCTCCCATGATGCCTTAAAAAGTGAGAAAGAACACCCTCCCTCCCAATTTCATATTATCCAATTGAGTCTAAAACTTACCTGCCCTTGACTTGATGGTGTGCTTAGCACCTGGCTCTGTGCGGGTGGGGGTAGCCCTCATTTATCGTGCTTGCCCGTTTCTGTGGTATGAACACTCCTTTCATGGCCAGGTTTCAGCCACGCATGTCATGTTGCTCAATATGGAGTTGAGAAGAGAACCATTCTTCTCACCATACAGATGCAATAGACTTAAATAACTTCCAGAACATAGATAATAGTAAAATAATTCAGCGTGATGAGTTTCAAATATTTATGGCCTTTGTTTTTAATATCATTTCTGTAATTGTAAGTTTATGTGATTTAATTTTTTACCAGTGGCTCTGTTTAATAACTGGCTTGCAAAATTACTAAAATAAAACAACGGGCTCTCATGAGCTCCTGCACACCACTGCCTTCCCTGGAGTCCTGGGACAGAGAAACTGGGACACATCCTCTTTCTGCAGGGCTTTCTCGATTCCTCATGCCCTGTCCCACCCCGATGTTTTGCTCAGGATTCTCTACTGGGTAACGTCTGTCCCTTCTTTCTCGTGTATAAGCTGGTCATTTTACGTAGTTTCTGATAGGAGCGCTTCCAATCACAGACGCATAGGCACAGTAAAAATGGTGGAGAAGGAAGGAGAGATTAGGGACATTCTACTGTGTTTTTTAATTAGATGACACCTTTAGATTCTGAATCTCATTTGCATTTCACTATATCCTTGGGACAGGAAGAGGTAAACTGAGACCTGTCCAAGCTACCACAGCTGATAAAGTTGGCATTTCTGATAATCCAAGTCTGTACTGTTTTCACTCCCAACACTTCTGATACCACATAGGTGAGATTTTTTCCCCCCTATACCTACCAATTCTCTCAGTGTCTGGACATCGCTTTGGTGTCCTGCAGTTCAGTTGGGCTTTGACGCAGACAGCCCAGGGTGAGCACAGACCCCACAAGACAGCCCCATTTCAGATACCAGCCGAAAGTTCCAGGTACTGTACTCACTGTACTTCTGATCAGTCAGCTATAAATTGGGGGTTTCTGGGACCCCCTGCTCAGGTTCCCTCATTTTGCTAGCATGGCTCACAGAACTCAGGAAAGCACTTTTCTTATTATCACTGGTTTATTTTAAAGGATACAACTCGGGAACAGGCAAATAGAAGAAATGCATATGACAAGGTATCAGAGGGAGAGGGGGCTTGAAGCTTCCATGCCAGCTCTGGGCATACCACTCTCCTGTGCTCACCAACCCCAAAGCTCTCCCAGCCTCATCATTTGGGGGTTTTTATTACATAAGCATGATTGATGAACTCCTTGGCCCTTGGTGATTAACTCAGTGCCAACCCCTCTCTCCTTTCTGGAAGTCAGGGCATGGGGCTGAAAGTTCTAATCATGCCTTGGTCTTTCTGCTGTCCAGCCCCCATCCTGAAGCTCCCTAGGGTCCCAGCTGCCCATCATGTCATTAGCATACAAGAGACAGTCTTATCACTGCCGAGATTATAAGGATTTTAGGAGCGGTCTGCCAGAACCAGAGACCAAGATAAAGTAGGCAATGGGTTTCAGGCTGACACACAGATCCCCAGGGCTCCCTCTGCCCTGTTAGTGGGGGCGGTTTATGGGTTCCTGGCCTGTTTCTAAGAAACCTGTCCTTCCTCCAGGAGCAGCAACTCGGGGCAGCAGGGCATCTGGGTGTTTGAGATCGGGAGCCCGGCCACAGCCAGTGGCGTGGTGCCCTCCGACGTGAGCCTTGGACTGGATGACGGAGCGGAATACGATGATGAAGACTATGAGTTGGTGACACATCTGGACCTGGACGACTTGAGCACGACACCTTTCCCCTACGAGGCTCGGAGGAGGGGAGACCCAGGCACACACAGTGCACCCCGTGTCCTCTCCCCCCGCCGCCTGCCTACCGAGAGACTCCCCGGACCTCCCACGGAGAGGACCAGGTCTTTCCAGCCGCCAGCAGAGACATTTCCCCAGCAGCACGCGCAGGTCATAGATGTGGACGAAGTTGAGGAGACAGGAGTGGGTAAGGCCATTGACGTCACAGCTGGTCTGTCCTGGGACCCTTGGGTTTCCAGCCAGGAGTCCTGCTGGGGGGGTCGGTTGTGTGCCTTCTATGGCAGTTTGGGAGGATGAGAGCTGGAGATGTAGGGGCGGCCCTCGCAGCTGTAGGGCTTCGCAGGATGGGCCTGACGGCTTCAAAGACTCCAAGGGATCTTTGGGGATTAGGGCTGTGGTTACAGGGGAACTGCTGAGCGGGCGCTCTTTCAAGTTTCCTCTGACTCCCTTTTTGTCTGTTTTAAAGAGAAAAGAGCTTTGGAATTATTTTAAAAGTCAGATATTCTTATTTGTGACTTCTGGGATCAGAAATATATTCACCCACCTGAAAAAACATTTTAGAAGTTTCTTTGGCTATTTACGCCATTTATCTTTGACGTTTATTTCCCCTTGGTTTTGGAATAAGGATGGTTGATTATTTTTTCCTCCTAGGTCCTGTCAGCTTCAGAGTTGGTTTGTGAAGATTTAAAAATGCCAAACAAATAGATCCCCCTTTTAAAGATACTTTTAAAATACAATCTTTTCTAGTCAATCATATTCTGTCGAATTTTTGCTACATCTTGAGGGAAAACCTTTTGAGCACCAGAATGCTTTGATTTGTCTTATAAAAGAACTGATTCACCCCTCAGGTTGACGTATAATCCACCAACATTCACATAAATGAGGTGGTCCAAGCCTCTAATGATGTTCACTGCAAATCTTTCCTGCTTCTACTGTGAAGTTATAAGGCCTCCAGAAGGGGCGCCTGGGTGGCTCAGTTGTTAAGTATCTGTCTTTGGCTCAGGTCATGATTCCAGCGTTCTGAGATCGGGCCCCCTCATCGGGCTCCCTGCTCAGTGGGAAGCCTGCTTCTCCCTCTCCCACTCCCCCTGGTTGTGTTCCCTCTCTCGCTGCCTCTTTCTCTTTCAAATAAATAAGTAAAATCTTTAAAAAAAAAAAAAAAAGGCCCCCAGAAAAATCAACTCCATTCCACATGATTCACTCAATTTTAATTTCTCCTTACTTCTGATTTGTTTCATAGCAGTTGTTTTAAATGGTTTTGTTTGTTTGTTTGTTTTTTCGAGTATCCCAAAGCATGGACAAGATCTGGTGGCCAGGGGAAGTGTGCTTACTTACTTCTAAGGCACAGACATGGAGAAGTTACCCTTTATGGCGTGATGAGGACATGGGTTCATGTCTCAGGGCTCGCTTCCGCACCCTGGATTTCCTGGGGCGATGCTAACATCTCTCAGCACACCACCCTCTTCTCTTATAGCTGGTTCCAGGCTCACCTCCCCCAGACGTGTGGGGTATGTTTACTTGCTGTTGTCGTTCCAGACTGATCTCCCCCAGACACGTGGGGTATGTTTATTCGCTGATGTTGAGTCTGGAGTCTTATTCTGCTTTTCCCCTATCTAGGTGTCTGTGGAATTCTCATCTGTGAAGCCATCACTTTGAAATGAGATCATAGCTAGCACCAACAACTTAGGGTGGGGTAGTACTTGGTCCTGATAAAAGCCTAGATTTGAACCCCAATGAGTCTAAAACAGATGTTTTTCTGTCCCTCCATCCCACGGTTTTATTTCACTGTTCCTATTAGAAAGGTCAGTTTTCTGTAGGCAGCAGTACGTTCCTGGTGTTATTTGAAAAGTCACCCACAGATACGCAGGCCATAAGAGACCCGCTGGGAGCTGGGCCCACAGCTGGAGCTGAAGCAGTCACGTCTTGTGTGCTCAGCTCAGGGCCCAAGTGTTCCAGCGCCAAACGCCACCTTTGTACGCACTGGAAACTCCCTTCTGAGTGTGTAGACTACTCACATCTACCTGAGGTTGGACTTTACTTTTATCTTCCCTGGTAACACTCCATTATAAATTGGATCATTATCCCTTCTAAAAGCCCATTCCCCCCTGTGCTTTTGAACTTCACTCCAAATTAATTTGCTCTGGATTATTAAATTTAATGAGCTAGTTCATAAATCTAACGAAATGAAGCTGGGAGGTAGGAATTTGAAATAGAAATTCTTTTTGTTTCTTGGGTCAAAGACCTTTAGACCAAGTATGACTAAGGAATTATTTCTAATCAGTTTCTGAATATAAGAGCTTCTGAGTTTTCCCCTGGGGAGAAAAAGGGGGAAGTTTAAAAATATTTTCAGGTCATTAAAATGACAAATTTTATTTACATATAATTTTTTTGCCACAATAAAAGATAGTAAAAAAAAAAAAAATTAAGGTCTGTCCCAAAATGTGAAGCTAATCTGACCACATTTCCTGGACACCATATTAAGATTGATAGTGGGTGGCAGTAAACTAGTAGTGATCCAGTGATAATATGGAGTCAGTGATCTAGTACATGGATTATAGCATTTTTAAATAACACCCTGTGATTTCTCAGACTGCTTTCAGACCCGTTTGCTTGGTGGCTGGAGTACAGGAACCACCGCAGGACTTCGGTAGCCACGGGCTGTGAGCGCAGTCCCAGAATCCCCCGCGCCGATGGGAATTCCTGCAAGGCTCGAGAGCGCACGGAATAACGAAGCCGGGTCTGCTGCCGTGCCAAGTGCTGACAGGTGTGCTGTGTTTTCTCCGAACAGTGTTCAGCTACAACACGGATTCCCGCCAGACGTGCGCCCACAACAGACACCAGTGCTCCGTGCATGCCGAGTGCAGGGACTTCGCCACCGGATTCTGCTGCAGCTGCGCGGCTGGCTACACTGGGAACGGCCGGCAATGTGTCGCAGAAGGTATTTGGCTTTGGGGACTTCGGGGTTGTGAGATCGAGCCCGGCGTCGGGTTCCACACTGGGCGTGGAGCCTGCTTGGGATTCTCTCTCTCCCTCTGCCTCTGTTCGCGCTCTCTCTCTCTCTCTCAAAAAAGAAAAGAAGGTATTTGGCTTTTATGTGTTCCATTTGTGCGTGGGGAGGAGGGAGTGGAGTTTTTGTTTTGGGGGTTTGTTTTGTAATGTTGGCCTTGACCCAGATCTCTAAAGGTGTGTAGTGGTTTTAGTAGATATTAGATTTTAAGTGATATTTAATCTCTCATTCCCATCCTTTCTCATCCTTCTCTAAAGGGGGCTTCTCAGGGAATGCCCATTTTTCTAATATGGTGAGGTGTCTTTCTGTCCTATGCTATATTTTTCTCCATCTGGGGAATGACTGCCCATGGGAGCCCATCTTCACAACTGCCCTTAGTGTGGGACCAAGGCTGAAGTGCTGAAATAATGCAGCCTGGACCAGGCATGGTTAATGCCTCTTGTTTTCCTCTGTTTCTTTCCAACCTCCTCTGTGGCATTGCTCACAGAACTGAGTGTCCTAATGGTTGTTAAACCCCAGCCGGGCCACAGTGGGCAGGCGTGGACCAGAGTTTGTAGTGGGGAGAAGTGTATTCCAATCACCTTTCCCCTCAGGCTATCCTTTCTTCATGTCCCTGAAATCACAGTGTGATGATGGCAGAGCATAAGGGGTGCACCAGTTAATTCTGGAGCGCCAAACCCATTGTGGGGCTGACTCCAGAATGGAATCAGCTATGGGTCAACATTGTTCTGAGCTTTGCCCCCAAGAGGACTGACTAGTCTTGATGCTCTCGGGTGAACAGGAGAATTTTCTCCATGAAAGCCTAGAGGGTTGGGATAATGGTTTACTCAGAGAGTGAGACCTCTGGAAGCCTGGGGCCATAAACTGAGATTAAAACAAAAGCAGCAAAAACCCTACTATACCGAACATTTGTCCCTTCAGACGCCAATTCACCTCACTTGTCACTCACTGGTCATTTGCCTCTTGTTGAATAAGGAACCTCAACTGCTTTGCAAAATTTGATGAAATAAAACTCAGTTGGAGGAATGGTTTCTGTTTTTCACATCCCCAGCCTTAGCTGTAGTTAAATCAGTTAATTTAATTTGCTAAAAAAAGTTTCCTTCTGGGTCACAAGGAGATAAAGTGAGTTTTGTTAAATACCGTCTGAAGCAATGAAAGAAAATTATGTGTATTTTTCATGTTAATTTGGGGGGATGTTTTGAACTTCTGTAAATGTGTTCTGTTTTCTTTTATATCTCATCACCCCAGGCATGATGTGCCTTTGCTTCTTTGTTTTAGGCTTGGCTTTTATACTTCTCTTATCCTGTGAGAAGCTTCCAGAATCTGCAGTGAAAGCTCATTCTCAAAGAGCAACCTCCTTAGCTCTTTCCATGCCGAATATCAGAGCTGGAAGTGCTGAGCAGTCTGTGTTTGGTGGCAAGCTCAGCTGTAACAAACTGTTTAGCTCCATATTTTGACATTATATACACGCCCCCATAATAGTTCTGTGGTTTAAATATTTGTTGGATTCTTGCTACTTTTGAAACATTTTTCTGGCTCAAGGTTTGGTGGAAAAAATTTGTTTGGTTTCCTTCACTTGGCTTTCCTGCTTGTTTCTCTGATTGTTTGGGGGATGCATTTTTTTGATATTAGTCTTCCAACTTCATAGCACTCCCCAGTGTAATGACACAGTCTGTGTGCAGAAATACTGTGTGTGTTGAGTATGCCTTGGCTTGTCAGTGACCCTGTTTAATGACCTGGGGTGTATAGAACACAGCAAAAGGTCTTCTGCACATGGGCGAGGATGCTCAGGTGCGAGCCCCTCTGTCCAGTGTTATTCAACAGACATTACCGGGAACTTACTGTGTGCGGAAAACTCTGCTGAGGCCCAAGGGAAGGAGCTGGGTATGAACGTCCTGTCCCTGGTAATCTAGGAAGAGAAGCAACCTGTGTGCAACCGATAACTGATCGAATTTAATTCTGCATCAAACCTGAACAGTCCAAGGTGACTTATTTACCTCTTCCATCAGTTCTCTTAAAGATATAATTAACACCCTTGTTTAAAGCACAGAGTTTGACGGGTCTTAGGCTCTTCGCTGAGTTGTGTAACTATCACCTCTAATTGGTTGTAGAACATTTTTATTTTTATCAGTCCAGAATAAAACACTGTATCCGTTAGCAGTCATTCTCATTTCCCCCTGGTCCCAGGTCGCTGCCCCTGTCCGCGACTGATCTACTTCCTCTCATTATGGGTTGTCCTCTTCTCAAACATTTCCATTTCATTCCACAGAATGATACAATATGTGACCTTCTGTGTCTGACTTCTTTCACTTAGCCTGGTATTTTCAAGGTTCATCCGTGTTTTGGCAGGCGTCAGGACTTCGTTCCTTTTTCCTAGCTGTACATTCCATTGCACGGTTATACCAAGTGATGGACGTTCTGGCCATGATGAATAATGCCACTAAGAACATTTGCGTACAAGTTTTTGTGTGGACCTAGGTTTCCTGTTCTCTTGGGACTATACCTCGGAGTTGGAATTTCTGCGTCATATGGTAACCTTCAGTTTTCTTATCTGACTACAAGAACGACTTCATTTCTTTAGATCTTACATTTTCCTGATTCAACAGAAATATATGAAAGTTATAGATATTCACAAAACATAGAGGCATATATTATAGAAAATGAATGTTTATTGTATTGCCCTGAGTTAACCCCTGTTAGCAGTTTTGTGTATATCTCTTCTGGTATTTTTCCCTGAGGTATACGCTGACATTTATTATTAATGTGTTTTTAAACAAAAACAGTATTCTCTATATACTGTTTGGTAATTTATGGAGAAAGCTTTTAAATTTCCACAGTAGGTTTCACGTGTTTCCCAGTTGTCTGAATGGAACAATCAACCACGAACACACTGCAGTCCACGAGCCGGTCCGGGCCATTGGCCGTGTTTGTGTGGCGCCTGATGTCTGTGGTGTCCCATCTGTTGGAGCTTGGGCCATACGAAGCTCCAGGACCCAGACCTCACCCTCGGTGAGAGAACCGTATTTGAGCCGGAACTGTGTATTAAGATGTGTGACAGATCAGGCTGCTGAATGGCCCAGTTCCCCAGGACCATCCAGTTTGGCCCTCTGTCCCAGCGAAACGACTCATTCTGTCCCTTAAACGCTCCAAAGTGATCAGTGATAGGATTCCCTAGTTCTCGATCACCCATGCCACTGTTCTTCTCCCGAGGTTATTGTATTTCCCCTGAAGTTCCTCCATCGCGCAGTCGCTCCCGTTGGAGCTACTTCCGCGATGTCAGTTATCGGTCAGCATGGGAGGGAGGCAGGATGTTGGAATTTCTAAGGCTCACAGACAGTCGTGGGGACGGTCCTCTTGAGAACAATTACTTTCACTTAACCCAAAGCCCTTTACCCCAACAGTGTTCTGCCTCTTTCCTTTATAGGTACAGGTCCCACCAGGCATGTTATTCTTTTTGAAAAGGCTGGCTTCTTTGTTTCGTGCTCAGGTTCCCCCCAGCGAGTTAACGGCAAGGTGAAAGGAAGGATCTTTGTGGGGAACGACCCGGTCCCCATCGTCTTCGAGAACACCGACCTTCACTCGTACGTGGTGATGAACCACGGGCGCTCCTACACGGCCATCAGCACCATTCCCGAGACCGTTGGCTATTCCCTGCTTCCTCTGGCCCCTGTCGGAGGCATCATTGGATGGATGTTTGCAGTGGAACAGGATGGGTTCAAGAATGGGTTCAGCATCACAGGTAA
The DNA here is from genome assembly GCF_002007445.2 of Ailuropoda melanoleuca. NCBI lineage: Eukaryota > Metazoa > Chordata > Mammalia > Carnivora > Ursidae > Ailuropoda > Ailuropoda melanoleuca. The sequence continues at coordinate 56,703,424 of NC_048223.1, forward strand.
TCTATCTTAGACATTACCGTTAGTGGTGCCTGGGGAGCCTGGGGGTGAATGGAAGGGGAAGTCCACGTCTGCAGACAACTTCCTGATGACCATTTTGTGGCTCCAGAAAGAGATGTCGAGGTAAAATGATCAGTAATTTGTTCATTAATATGTACTCACTAAGGCTATCTAGAACTGCATTTTGATCAGGGAGTGATTTCATGCTGGAGATTTAGAAGTCTCCAGCAGAGCACCCCGAAATATGGGGCTGTCCCAGTTTCCCTCATTCTGTTTATCAAGCCTGCCTCCAAATTCCCAACCAACCTGATCTGATATTTGACATTTCTTCAGTATCTGCTTGGAGAAAAGGAACTTGTCATTTCTAGGTGGTAAATTAAGCCTGATAAACATAATCTTCCCAAGTCTTAGAAAACCCGACTTTCTTTGGAGCTTCTTAGAGGCTGTGCCCTGTCAGGGACAGTTCAGTTTTTAGCAGACACGCAGACAGATGGTTGGGGGGGATGTTTCCATAGTGTGGTTGTGACCTCTCCCATGTTCTGCTGAGGCCAGCTCCCCTGTGCATGCTGGAGGCCCTTTTCTGGAACAGCTTGGGTGCAAGAGGCTGTGTCCTTCCTCTCCAGTCACTCTCCAGGGCCTCTTGTTCTGGGTCACAGGAACCCACCGCTGCCTCTGACTGCCTAGATCTGCTTTCTCCCTGCTGCCTCGCCTCGCTAGAGCCTCAGCCACGGCTTTCTTGTGAAAACACGGAAGCAGGGTCTCTAGGCTTTGCAAGTTTCACCCTCGAAAGTTACAGAGCATAAATACATAGCTTCCTGAAATGTGGCCATTTTAAAAAAGGAGAGGATATATAGTTGAAAAAGGGTGGACCTACCCATAAGATATCAACTGGATGGCCTAATATTTTTTCTCTCTATCCCTCAGGCATATATAGGCTGAGTATTATAACCGGGTTCATGTTCTCGTGCAACATGCTCCTTCCTTTGCAGACACAGCTGAGCTTTGCAGTCAGACCCACAGACGTAGCTACTCCTTCCCTGCACAGCTTTTCAAACTGGTGTTGCTTTGTATGTGAGTTGATTTAAACTGGCGATATTTCGTAACGACATCAACATCAGCAGGGCCAAGGGAGACTTGACAAATTCCCTGCCACAGCCAATCTCTGTTACTACGGTGGCCCTTAACTGCCCCAGGGCCTGGGTTAGCACTTGGATATCTGCCTGGGACTTGGGTACTTACCATAAAGCAGGAGTTGTCACACTTTCTGCCAAGGGGCAGATAGTAATATTTGCTTTGCCTAAATATCCTAGTCTATACGATCTCTGTTGTAACTCCTCAACTCTGTTGAGTCATTGCAGTGCAAAAGCAACCTTAGATAATACGTAAACGAATACGTGTGGCTGTGTTCTAATGAAACTTTACTACTGGGCACTAAAATTTAAATTTCATATAATTTTCATGTATTATATATGTGAAATATATATGATACTATATATGATATGAAATATTGTTCTTTTGACTTTTTAATAAACCATTTAAAATGTAAAGAGTGTTCTTGGCTTAAGGGCTGCTGGCCAGAGTTAGCCCCTGGGAGTGTGCAAACTTGGAAAAGAAGAAGCTAGAAGCAGGGCAGGTATTTTTTTTTTTAAAGATTTTATTTATTTATTTGACAGAGATAGAGACAGCCAGCGAGAGAGAGGGAACACAAGCAAGGGGAGTGGGAGAAGAGGAAGCAGGCTCCCAGCGGAGGAGCCTGATGTGGGGCTCGATCCCTGAACACTGGGATCATGCCCTGAGCCAAAGGTAGACGCTTAACGACTGAGCCACCCAGGCGCCCCATGGGCAGGTATTTTTGCTGCGTGTCTGGGGCTGCACAGACCAAGGGGAGTTGCTGAGCCGGCACTCGTAGTGAGTGCTCCCCAGGTGGTTTCTGGGACCGGCGACGGTTTGCCCTGAGTGACTCAGCTGTCCTGAGCAGTGCGCTGAGCTGTTACAGAAGTTGTCCCCATCACTGACATCTTGGAGCACTTGACATTTGACAGAGCACTTTTTCACGTACTTATCTCACCTAGTTTCCACAACGTAGCCTGCATCAGTCTTGTATCATCGAGAAATGCAGGCTCTGGGGGTCTAGGTAACTTGTTCCCATTTGCTCAGTCACTGCCTAGCACAGCTGGGAGTCAGACTCCGGTCCTTTGCCTTTTCCAGCACTGTTCCTGAGCCAGCCCCATCTCAGAGGCTGGTGTGGGGCTGGGAAGCAGCTTCTCTCCTCTGTGCCTGACTCAGTTGGGCCACGTGGACGTCCCGGCTCTGTCCTCCGTATCACCAGCTCCGTTTCTCCCGACCAAACTAAAGCGCCTGTGGAGGAGGGGCAAGCCTCCTTCATGAGCAGCACGCCCAGCCTAGCGCTGACACGAGGGGGCTCCCCAGACGGCAGAATGACTGACCTTGCTTTCCAGGAGGCGAGTTCACTCGCCAGGCCGAGGTGACCTTCGTGGGCTACCCGGGCAAGCTGGTCATCAAGCAGCAGTTCAGCGGCATCGACGAGCATGGACACCTGACCATCAACACGGAGCTGGAGGGCCACGTGCCCCACATCCCGTTCGGCTCCTCGGTGCACATCGAGCCTTACACGGAGCTCTACCATTACTCTCGTGGGGGTGAGCCACCAGCGCTGCGTGGGGGGTGGAGGGTGAGGGGGTGAGGGAGGGGGGGTGAAGGGGTAAGGGAGGTGAGGGTGAGGAGGTGAGCTGCCAGTGCTGCTTGGGGAGTGGGGGTGAGGGAGTGAGGATGTCGGGGTG
>NC_048223.1:56706476-56809810 GCF_002007445.2 Ailuropoda melanoleuca
GATGGGCTGGTGGGAGGGTTGGGGGGTGAAGGGGTAAGGGAGGTGAGGGTGAGGAGGTGAGCTGCCAGTGCTGCTTGGGGAGTGGGGGTGAGGGAGTGAGGATGTCGGGGTGAAGGGGAGGTGGTGGGAGGGTTGGGGGGACCACCCCAGTTCTCCACTGACTCCAGACCCACCCACTGCTACAGTGGCCCTGGAAGGGGCCGTCCCCTGGGCTTCCAAGCAGGAAATAGACTGGCACTAGCTTATTAAAATCACCTTTTCCCCTAATTACAGACATAGTACACACTAATAGAAAATTAGTGCAAAAAAAAAAAAAAGAAATTAAGCATAATGGTAAAACTGGGACATAATTATTATTAGGTTTAAATTATTTCCTTTCAGGTTCTCCCCCATTTATATATAAAATACCCTAGCAGAGGCACCTGGCTGGCTGGGGTGGGGGGAAGCATGGGACTCATGATCTTGGGGTTGTGGATTTGAGAATTTGATCCCCACCTTGGGTGTAGAGATTACTTAAAATAAAAGTCTTAAAAAATACTCCATATATATATATAATATTTCAACATAGATCTTGTAAGTCCTAGGGATGTAATGTACAGCATGGCTATTGCATCTGTATGTGAATATATGTGCATGTGTATATATGTATATATCTGTATTTTAATTTACTATTTTAAATAATTTCAAACTTACACAGGAGTTGAAAGTAGCACAATTTCCACCTGCCATTTACCCAGTTTCACCAATTGTGAACATTTTGCCATATTTTTTTTATCATTCTCATATATATATGTGTGTGTGTGTGTGTGTGTGTATTTTGCAAATAATACATTTCTTTGGAAGTAAATGGTAGTCATTGTGCTCTTCCACTCCCTAAATAAGTCACCCATTTTTCTTAAGAACGTGAACATTCTCTTATGTAGACACAGTGCAATGATCACAGTCAGGAAACTTCACATTGGTGCAATATTATTATTATTATTTTTAAAGATTTTATTTATTTACTTGACAGAGATAGAGACAGCCAGCGAGAGAGGGAACAGAAGCAGGGGGAGTGGGAGAGGAAGAAGCAGGCTCATAGCACAGGAGCCTGATGTGGGGCTCGATCCCAGAACGCCGGGATCACGCCCTGAGCCGAAGGCAGACGCTTAACTGCTGTGCCACCCAGGCGCCCCATGGTGCAATATTATTATGTGTTCTACAGCTGGGTATATAGTCTTTTTATTTAAATAAAATTGCAATTATACCCCATTATTATATCTTCATTTGCCAGTTAATTTCAAATCCTGGATATTTTATAGTTTCATTCAATAGGCTTTGAAAAGACTTTTCAATGAATCTGCACTACTCTCTTATATGGCTATTAATTTAAACCGTTCTATTTTCTGAAGCTGAAGTTATTTCCAGTTTTCCCATCTCATAATGAGTTGAAAAGACCATCTTCATCATAAATCTTGACCAAATTTCTGATTCTTTTCTAAGATTCGGTTCCTAGAAATAGAGTTGCTGAGCCAAGCAATACAACTTTTTAAAGGTTCTCATTAAGTTGCCATCCAGAAAGGTTGTACTAATTACCATGGCTCTGTGGCTTGATGGGGCTCTCCTGGGGACCACAAGGGTTGGTGAACAGGACGTGGAATGAGCAGCAGGACCCCAGTCTGCAGTCAGCCTGCGACCAGATGGTGTTTCTGGCAGCGTAGCACGTGGGAGGTGGACAAGAGGCAGCTTACGCTAATCTTTTATTTATCCTCTGGCTTTTGTTATGAACTACAGCAGAGCACACAAATATAAAGAGCCTTTTATTCTTTTTTTTTTTTTTTTTTAAATAGGAAGTTGAGTGTTTCATCATATGAGTGAAAAGCAGGCTCTCTCCTGAGCAGGGAAGATTGTCTCTCTTCTCCTCTGTTGAGGTTTGCTCACGGCATTTTAGTAATTTTTCAGAAATTGGCTACTGAAATCCATTTAGTGTCTCATTTTGTCTTTTTTAGTGTCTGAGAACTGCTTCATCTAGGGTTATACATAACAGCCGCTATTTATTGAATCCCAAGTGAGATATGAAGCCGTGAGTTCACTGCCAGTCACATGGTCAATGCTCCATAAATGGTAGTGTGTCTTAGTGTTAGCCTGCGTGGGTCCAGACATTTTACACACATTATGTCCTTCTCACTCCAACCCATGCTGCAAAGAAACAGGGGCTAAAGAAGTTGTAACCGGCCTGCGATCTCACACCTTGTGAGCGGTGGTGCAAGATTCAGTGTATCTGCTTTTAAGCATGTACTCTTTTCAGCAGACCTTAATCTCTGGCTTGGTTCTGGGCGGCTTCAAAACTTACAAAGAGCATTTGATGAGAGAAAGCAGTAAATATTACTAATGCAAACAATACCATAATAGAATGGGAAATCTAGGTAGCACAATGAGTCCCAACGCAGAAGTGAGTGGTCTTATGTTTCCCGTTCCATCTGATCTCTCATCTGGGCAGGGAATACTGCCCATGGTCTTAAAGCCCTTGACTAAACCTCTCGCCTTGTTTGTCTCCCTTCTTCCCCCACCGCATTCCAGTGATCACATCCTCTTCCACGCGGGAGTACACTGTGATGGAGCCTGAGCAAGATGGCGCTGCCCCTTCCAAAATCTACACTTACCAGTGGCGCCAGACCATCACCTTCCAGGAGTGTGCCCACGACACCTCCCAGCCGGCCCTGCCCAACACCCAGCAGCTCTCCGTGGACAGTGTGTTTGTCCTGTACAACCAGGAGGAGAAGATCTTGCGCTATGCGCTAAGCAACTCCATTGGTCCTGTGCGGGGTAGGAATGAAGCTCAGACTGGGCATGGTGTGTCTGCCTGCACATCTCTGCCTTCTCTTCCATGTGTCGTTTCTCATCTTTTACTCTCAGTAAGAAAAGGACGCTAAGATATGTCCCGACAGAAATAAATAATCTCGTCATCTATGATTCTTAGAAAACTTACACATCTCTGTTCTGCTAACCCCAGGCATCTTCATTGTTCTGTGTGGGGTGGAGTGGGCCATCCGAAGGCTTCAGCTGGCTTTGGCAGGACATCTCGAACGCTGTCATGCTCAGCCTTGGGAAGGTGTGCTCAGGGCCTGAGGAGATCTAAATAGAGTCTGATGAGAGTCAGGCGCAGAGCCTTCAGCACCCCCTGCCCTGTGGTAGCACATCGCTGGGGCCGAGGTCTGGTTTGTGGATGCTTCTGGCTACATGCAAGGAGCGGGCGTTTGGAGAGTAGCATGCCGTTTCGGTGTCAGACTTCTCATCATCCGAATCTTCAAGCCCATGGGCTCTGTATGTTTGGGGTCTGGCATTAGGGTCTTTCTCTTTTTCAGTTCTTTTTGGTACTCCGTGCATACCCAGGTCACCTCTCCAGCTGACCACGTTTGTCCTTGCTTAGCTCCATAAAGCAGAAGGAGGGCAGGTGTCTTTCTTCCTCCTTTGACAGCTGTGGCTCTAGGCATCGGAGGTAGTACAGTTTTTTCTTAAAAGCCTCGGCGATAAACATTCTAGGCTTTGCTGGCTCTATGGTGCCTGTCACAAGATCTCAGTTCTGCCGTTGTAGCACGAAAGCAGCCACAGACCATATGCAAGTGAATGGATGTGGCTGGTTTCCAATAAAACTTTATTTACAAATACAGGCATGAATCTGGAGGGACGTGGTTTGCTGATCCTGCCCCAGGGTGGCACAGGAGTCGGCTGGTTTCTTGTTCCACGACCCTCTGCCATTCTCTGGGTCATCAGCCGGGCCTTACTTTCTGCGGAAGGAGGAAACCTGCTGCCTTTCCTGAATCACTCACTTGGCTTCCATGTCTCTCCTTCACAGAGGGCTCCCCAGATGCCCTGCAGAACCCTTGCTACATTGGCACTCACGGGTGTGACACCAACGCAGCCTGTCGCCCTGGCCCTGGGGTTCAGTTCACCTGCGAGTGTTCCATCGGCTTCCGAGGGGACGGAAGGACCTGCTCCGGTATAGCCATCCCTTCTGGCTTGTGAGGGCTGGGAAAGAGGCTGGGAGGAGGTGTCCGGGAGCGGGGGTGAGGGAAGCACCAGGGGACGCACCTGGGGTTCCCATGGTCACCTTGCAGAACTGTAAGTCTGTCCCCATTAAATGACAACCCCCCATGCCCTTGTCCCCCCAGCCCCTGGCCACCGCCATTCTACCTTCTATGAATATGACTCCTCTACGTATCTCATAGAGTGGTATCACACAGTCCTTGTCCTTTTGTGACTGGCTTATTTCACTGAGCATAATGTCTCAAGACTCCACATGGTAGCCTGGGTCAGAACTAACTTCCTTCTCAAGGCAGGAATCTCATTCCATTGTTTGCACACTACCATTTTTTAATTAATTTGTCTGTCTATGGACCCTTGGGTTTCTTCGATTTTTTTTTTTTTTTTTTTGGCTGATGTGAATAATGCTGCTATGAACATGGGTGTACAAATACCTGTTTGAGCCCCTGCTTTCAAGTGTTTGGGGGCATATACTCAGAAGTGGAATTGCTGGGTCATAGGGTGATTCCATGTTTGATTTTTTGAGGACTTGCCACACTGTTCCCTGTGGCAGCCGTACCATCTTACGCTCCCACCAACAGCACACAAGGGCTGCACTTGCCTATGTCCTCGCCAACACTTGTTATTGTGGTTTATTTATATATTTATTTTGATAGTGGCCATTCCACTGGGTGGCAGGTTCATTCCTGTTTCTATGGCAAAGAAACACTGTGACTCATCACAGTGCGCCGGTGACACAGGAACATTGGAACTTGAGTCTGGCTCATGCACGCATATTCTGCCTTCTCACTGAACTTATTTGATTAATAGTTTAATTTTGAATACTTACCCACGACAACTGGATACTTCTATTTTTTTTTAAGATTTTTTTTAAAGATTTTATTTATTTGTCAGAGAGAGCACAAGCAGGGGGAGAGTCAGGCAGAGGGAGAAGCAGACTCCGTGCTGAACAGGGAGCCTGATGCTGGGCTCGATCCCAGGACCCTGGGGTCATGACCGGAGCCGAAGGCAGACGCTTAACTGACTGAACCACCCAGGTGCCCCTGGATACTTCTGTTTGTGACTTCTGGATACTTCTATGTTTGTGACTAAATTTCAGTCCAAGGGCCAGTTAGTTGATTCCTGACTCAGTGAAGAGTCCAGCCAGCAGAGGCAACGAGTGCAGGAATGTCAAGCGCTTCGACCAGAGCCACTTAAATCTGCAGCAGAGGGCTCGTTAGCAGATGTAGTAGATGCTAGAAGGAAGTTCCCCCAGTGAAAGAGTGGCATGCACACATGTGTTTGGCCAGCAAGATGAACAGCCCCCTTGAATGACTGGGGTCAAGGAATCTGGTGAGCCTTGAAATTGGGGAACAGCGGCCTTAGGTCTGGAATCCATCTCTCTGATGAGTGGCAGATTTCATGTACTGATTTAATGTAAAGGTTGGCAGGTCCTACTATCCGTATGTTGCTGTGTTTGCCGCAGAGTGAAGCTACGGGAGGTTCTCACTGGGTCATCTGAAACCACGGGGAGCAGGGACTTGTGCTTACAGTAACAGACTGTATAACCATTTAGCCAGCCTGCTGATGGCACGGTGGAATTCAATCCGAGGCTCACCTTCCTTGTAACGTGCGACTGGGAAGGGGACAGATTTCCTATTCGCATCTAATCATCAGAGTTTTCCAGAATTTTCCCAAAGAGCCCAACAGTCTTGAATGGCTGAACTGGCTCAGGCCAGTTTGAAGCAGCGGTAGGGTGTGTGTGTGTGCGTGCGTGCGCGCATGAGCAGAGCCCTCTCAGAGCCAGGAAGATGGTGACGGGCATGATGCGGGGATGGGATCCCTAACCTCTTTGGTGGAAGCATATACCTCCTTAGTCTTTATGTGGCCTTGCTTCAACTTCACAAGCCAACTGAATGTGAGTAAAGCATGGGGATGCCCCAGCGCGCTGCTGCTGACCCATGACCTCTGGCTAATTCTTCTGCTCTTGGTACCTGAACAGATCGTAGTGAGAGTGCTTGCTTCACTTCACAAGGCACAACCAGCCATACCTTACGTAATCTGTTGCTATCATAGAAAACCCTCTGATGTGCTCGCTCGGCAAGACAGGTGGTCATGTGTGGATTTGCTTTTGTTCTCTAGTTTGTCCTCGTTCTGGCAGATTAGCACCATGGAATGTGAGTATATTCCCAGTCAGGCTCCTTTTTGTTCGGGGTCACTAGAACATGCCTCGGAGTGTTAATGCATGGAGATGTTAGGCTGGTGATAGGAAATTGCATTAAGCAAATCACGTCATGTGTTATTTCGATCTGGAAAGTGACTTAGAAGAGAATGAGAATGAACCTTTGTAATTCAGTTTGTGTAACGTTGATGTAATGATAGATGACATCCCAAACAAGCCTGGTGTTGGCTAGGTGCTGCAAAGTGACCCTCCAAGGTAGTTTGGAGAAGGTTTCCAGACGAATCGCTGAGTTCTGCTGCCTGGCAGAATGACTCCCATGTATTCCTCAGTTGGGAGTCTGTAGACATCGTTTTGGATAACCTCTCTTCAAGTAATTTTGAGTACACACAAGGCACTTAACAAATCAATCATGAGACTCTTCTCCTCAAAGAGCCCGGCCTTGAGAAAAAGGGCAAATACAGATTTGTTGAAAATACGTGAAGAGTAGCCACTCTGAAAAAAATAAAAAAGGAAGCAGTAATTACACAAATAATCCAGGACTTTCCTGTTGGGCTGGAGAACGATCTACGTGCAAGGAAATCTCTTCCCAGAGAAGAGAACAATAAACTTGAAGTGGATTTTGTGATATTTTATCAGGGGCAGTTAGCACCAATTCACCGTTTCCACTAAAGGAAGGATTGAAGTCCTAGCCTCAGTTTACAGAAGGATGTAAATTAGACATTGAGAAGAATTTCACTATAAGGACTCTGATCTCTTGGCGGGGAAACTGCTGGAGTCTTGCTCTACAGAGAAGGTGTCACCCTGCTTGGGGAAATATATATATACACACACACACACACACACACACACACACACACACACAGAGAGAGCTTCATGGAGGTCTAGACCTTCATGTGCCAGGGGACCATCCCCTCCCTCATCCCATGGGCCCCCAGGTCCTACTGGCCAGCAGTAGGTAGGGCGTAAGGGATTGATCACCCCCCTCAATTACTAAAGTAGCTTTTTTGAAACACACAGCTTCCCTGTCCGCAAACCCCCAGGGGGAACTAGAACTTGGAACGCTTCCCCGGGTGATTTCGCTCTGTCCCTGTGATTGAAAACGGTTGCTCTGGTCTCTTGTGCTTTGGCAGTGGAGTCTAAGCTGTGGAGCCCGGCAGTCTGAACAGGGCGTCCAGACATCTGTGCTGGGAGTGTCCTCTGAGACTTAGGGCACAGAGACCATGGAAGCTGGACTGATTTTTTTTTTCTCCTGTGTTGTTGGAGTAGCAGCTGGCGGATGGAACTGTGGAGTCCACGCTTGCTAAATATTCCCGTAGCCGCACCCCAGCTCCGACTCATGGAAGAGGCTGCTTTGGGAGGAACTTTGTGCCGTGACCTTCCAGCTGTGCCCAGAGCGGACCTCTTGTGTGAGATCTTGTATCTCGCAAACATTGTAAAGGAACATGCATTGCAATATATTTTTTAAAAGCTGAATACCATTTGGTTTAGGTTTTTTTATGGGTAGAGGTCAAGCTCTGGGGCTGACGTGGCAAAAATGCTTATCTTGTGCAATGTGGTCCAATAGGCCAGCAGGGTATTTGTGTCACCAATGAAGAGACGGGCTAGGCTGGCCATCGGAGGTGGACGCATGAGGCTTTTGTCTTCCAAGTGTGAAAGATTCACGTGAAGGCATTGGAGGAGGGTGAGAAGAGGAGGGGACTTGTATTATCTCAGCCCATCACGAAATGACGTCCCCATGTCTCAGGGTTCTAGAAATGCCAGAAGTAACTGTATACACTCTGAGAATGAGGCTGGCATGGGAAAGACCTTGTGTGATTGTATTTACTTTAATCCATCAGTGGACAGATAATCAGGGTAATGACGAGTTAGCCCGATTTCTTGGCTGGGCCAACCAGCCTTGCTGTGGTGTTGGCTGCAGTTTGGACCCCGATGCCTAGTGGTCATCTGAGGGCCATGTCCCTAGAATTGGCCAAATCCATCCCCATGGCTGGTTGTATAGGATGAACCCCTAAAAATTATAATAATAGCTATTTTTCTTGAGCATACTAAGCGCTCGTCTGGCTTACCTCCAATTTCTGTAATCCTCAGAAGAACCCCTCAAGATCAGTAGTATTATGCTTCATTTACCAACGGGAAACTGAGGCTGGGTAGTTAGTAACGTGCGCAAGACCATACAAGCTGGTAACTAGAGGAGGCAGGATTTGAACCTAGCTACGTCCTGCTCCAAGGCGTATATTTTTTTGTCTCGCATTATCCCATGTGATGGCTTTGGTGTTGTCATGAGAGGACATCACCCTACCAGTTCATTTACAGTGTGATGAGTTAATGGCCTTCCTTTTAGTGCATTAAGCTCTAGACAACATTCTGAAATTCACAGTTAGGCTTTAAATTGTTCAGCTTTGCTTTGCACCTGTAAGTGGAGAAAGGTAGTATTTTTGAGTAGCACGTTTAAATATGCTTGTAGTTTTAGGAGCTGGACACTTGTCCACACAGCTTTCTGACGTGTGTGTGCCATTCTGATGTTAGCCAACCCCAGGCTCAGGAACTAACTCCAGGAGAGGCAGGGGAAGCACACGTTTACTCGGGATCACTCTCTAAAGTTATGCACAGGAAAGAAAAAAAACAAAAACCTCTTATCAGGGCACCCGGGTGGCTCCGTCAGTTAAATGTCTAACTCCTGGTTTCAGCTCAGCACAGGATCTCAGGGTGGTGAGATTGAGCCTTGCGTCCGGCTCCACACTGAGCACAGAGTCTGCCTGAGGTTCTCTCTCCCTCTGCCCCTCCTCCCATAGATAAATACATACAAAAAAAAATCTTATTAATGTTACTTTTGGAATATAGAAAAGTTTGTTTTAGAATTGATCCATTTACAGGCCAAAATATGTTTACTGATATTTGAAGTTTTTTTTTTAAAGTTTTGCGTTTTTTAAAAAAAATTCGTTGTAGATATCGATGAATGTTCAGAACAGCCCTCGGTGTGTGGGAGCCATGCGATCTGCAATAATCACCCCGGAACCTTCCGTTGCGAGTGTGTGGAGGGTTACCAATTTTCAGAGGAGGGAACGTGTGTGGGTAAGTTCTGTGGGTAACTTTTCAAAACTTATCCATATGGTGTGTGTTCGCACCTGTGTGAATGAAGGTGATGCCCCAGGTAATTATCCTGGTTGAGATGGCAGGTGCCGGCTTCTGTTGTTCCGGGAAGCAGTTTACAGAGGTGAATCAGACCTCACTCCTTCCCTTCACCTACCTGAGGGTCATACGTCTCAAGAATAAGCGACGTCATTGTAAGCCGCAAGTCGTGGCAGAACTTCTTAGCCTTGTCAAAGGAAGTGAGTTGAAGCTCTTCATTAGGCTAATAATGCTTTAGGTTGGTGATGCTTTGGGGGGTGGTGCTCGTAGGCCAACCACAAAGAGCCAGATTGTTTAGATTTTTCCACTTTTTTCTTACTGCCGCACTCTGACCTGTGGGTTCCAAGAATTTTAAGTTCAAAGATTCTTGCAGATTTCCGGGTCTGGAGGGCAGCATGCTGAATGGGCTATCTTAGTTCAGCATTTCTTTCCAATTTTAAAACAGATTCTTCTTTTATGGCGTCAGCGAGCCACCTCCTTGCCCCTTCCTTGCTATTCACTGAAGCCTAGCGTGTTTTCTGTTCGCTCTGTCTTGAAGCTCAGATGAGCGAGGTCCCAGGGTGAGGTGATGGCTTGAGGGCGGAAGGGAACAGGCAGTTCTCATATTTTGAATGTGACCCAAACATCTGTGGATTTAGAGAAGCCAGTCCCCTTTGCACAGAGTGCAGATTTCAGCTCTGCTAAGGTTACTTCTTTTTCTTTTTCAATAGAGCACAACCATTTCTGTGTATCTGGCCTGACTTCCTTCCCCGCTTTTTTGAGATGAAGGCAATTCAGACGTTTATTTTTCATGACAGCACCATTTACATTACATCCAGACTCAGACCTGGGGGGTGGGAGGTGCAGTCCTGGGGTAGATGGCTGTGAGGCGTGACGTCCTGGGTTTCTGTGGCCAACCATCCCCCACGTGCACGCTCACTGGAGGTGGGGGGTGCAAACGTCTACTCCGAGGCATTGGATTTTGGGGAAGACACTTCATGTGTCTGGACCTCAGTTCCTCGGACTGGATCATGGGTTCACTGTGTCCCCCAGAGCCCTTGGAGATCCCTCGGGAGCTGCTGGTGAGGATCCATGGAAGCCTGAGCATGTTGGTCCTCTGCCCTGACCTCCAGCCATTCATTTCTCTATACATGGAATTCTGTGTGAGATTTTTGTTTGAATGGTGGATCCCACTGCTCAGAAACAAATGTGAAGACCACTTGAAGATATGCCACTGGGTCCGGGCCTTGTGAGGTTTCCTGTTTCTCCCACTGCCTGTAGGCCTCACGCAGCTCCATCCTGCTTAGCTCTCACCCCCTATTACTCAGCTCCTTTGAGACTCGCCGATGGAGAGGTGGCTCATGGGGTAAAAAACCATGTCTGCCTGAACGCATTCAAACACATCACTCTGGCTTGTCACCATCTAATGGGCAGTTTCACCTCTGCCTAAATTCCTCGTGACAGCTCTGTCCTGCGTGGGCAGCCTGGGTTGGAAACGGTTTCCTCCAGGTCACAGCAGGGAAGGGAGAGAAGAGAACTGGGACTGTTTAGGAGGCCCGTGCTGTGCCTCACCAACTGTGAAGGGCTGGGGCTCGTGCAGTGGATGTGGGCTGGCCAGGGGTAATGATCTTTCTGTGAGGATCGGTATCCCGCGTGGGAGGGGCTGCCTAGTGTTCGGCATTTCCTGTAAACCCGAGACCTTTCTTTTTCGCACTGTTAACTGTAAAGTTAATTAGAATGTGCAAAGTATGTTCACACAAAGGAAACAGCTCATGAATCATCTTTATGTGAAGACATAGACGACCCCCCTCTGCATGGCCACAGCCCTGTGATACGTGGCTCTGTGTGTGGAACATGGGGAAATTTGAGGTTCCATTGACCCCTCACGTGGGTGTCTTTGTGCAGTGCACAACACCATGTACCTGCCCGTCCCTCAAGGCAGGAAGAGGGCCTTAGGTTTGGCCTCACTTCACCAGTGTTCTCCCTTCCCTGCCTGTCATACTGTTAGGAGAAATTATTGTAAATCATTCACTTTTGTGACCTTATTCTCAGAACTTAAACTAGGGAAACCACCGTCTTTAGAGCTCTTTATACGCTATATACATTTCTCTCCTTTTACATGTGACTTCTTTCCCTCAGTTGTCTTTCCCTCTTGACGTCTCCCTCCTTCTCCCCCGTCACCTCATTTCCAGCCGCAGCCAGCCTGTGGGTGTCTCTGGGGGACAACTGCCAGGTGGGCGGCAGTGGCTCAGAAGGCCAGGCCGCTCTGTTCCTTCCCGTTCAGGGCACGGTCCTTTTCCAAGTTTCTTTTCAGAAAAGGAGGCGCTAGAAAAGCACAACCCCAACTTACAGTCTACTTGGAATTCTAATTAATTTTTATTTCTCATTTGAGCCTGGTTTTCTGTCCTTGCCAGAAAACCCCCCTCCTCCCAGCATATAGCTGCCCATTAGTGGATTGGGTGGGATCAGAGTTGTAGAGAAATTTCCAGCTCGGCAAGGTCGGGAGCCTTTGAGGAAAGCACAGCGGGGCGCCCCGATGTCCCCTCTCGTGGCTTAGGTTGTCAGGGCAGCCACTGTCCTCCGTGACTGTCCTGACCCCTCTCTGAATGAACATCGTCTGCAAGACCATCTAGAAACTCCGTTTGAGTGAGAACTGAGGCACACTGTCAGGGCTGTGGGCTGTGTGCTCGCCGTCAAGAACCGTAGAAGATACTTTTCCTCTTAACTGACGTGAAACCTCACTAAAAAATGCGTCATTTATTTTAAAAAAATCTTTTTTAAGATTTTATACATTTATTTGACTGAGAGACAGCCAGCAAGAGAGGGAACACAAGCAGGGGGAGTGGGAGAGGAAGAAGCAGGCTCCCAGCAGAGCAGGCAGCCCGAAAGGGGCTTGATCCCAGGACTCCGGGATCACACCATGAGCCGAAGGCAGATGCTTAACGACTGAGCCACCCAGCCGTCCCCATTTATTTTAAAAATTAAACAGCCGTTTGGAATGGTAAAGCTGGCTTTAAAACTTTTTTAAGAAGCAGATTGCTTTGGCATGGAAAAGTGGTCTTCCATAAAGAAAACCGTGATGTAAAAAATTCAGTTATAAATTGCCTTTTTTTAGAAATGATTTGAAAATTATAGAAATGCATGCATAATGACAATGGCTGGGAGGGAACGTTGAGATCTATATGTGCTTGCCCTGTACGGAGGGTCTCCTCTGTTAATTAGGTTGAAGCAAAACGAGGCTGTGAGCAAATGTCACTTATAAAATGACCACCTATGAGCTAAAATGACATAAGTGTGTGTTGGAAGAGATAGAGAAAAGAAAGCAGAGTGAGACTTGCTTCCTGGTGGTTTTGTCTGCATGTACTTTCCCTACTTTTGAGGGACCCTAATTTGTTGAAAGTCTAAGCTGAAGGAGTTGGGGGTGGAGGAGGGGGACCCTAGAGAAAAGAAGAGCATTAGAGACAAGGGGATGGGAGAGAAGACAGGAGGGTCCAAGGAAGCAGAGTGTGTTCTTGGACTTGGTAGGTATCATCTGGGTGACTGTTTTCCAGACAGAAACTTGGACCCTTGAAGAGTATCCTTGACCTGTTCCTTGACAGTGCTTAGAGCTCTCTCTCTCTCTCTCTCTGGACCCTTGAAGAGTATCCTTGACCTGTTCCTTGACAGTGCTTAGAGCTCTCTCTCTCTCTCTCTCTCTCTCTCAAAGACAAGAAAAACTGGAATCAGTCTTGGGAGGATTCAGTGAGGAGGAGAAGGAGGAGAAGCCCTCCGTCCTTGGTATAATCCAGACACCAAGGGCCTCCTTGGAGGGAAGGAAGGGTTCTGTTCTGACATTTTAAGGGACAGGATTCTGACCTGGGTCTTAAAGCTTTAAAACCAGAAGCTCTCACTGCCCCAGAAATATTTCTTTCTCCTTCCTTCCGGGGAAATGGGTGACTTTGCCTTCAGCATTCGTAGTCAGTGCTCTACCTGCCCGGTGGGCCAAGGGTCAAGACACCGTGTGGAAGTCTCAGATCCTTGGCTCCAAATGCTCCAGCAGAGTGGCCACAGGAAGTGTGTACATGCACCTGCACGTGGCTCACCTCCGCGTCTAGGTGAAAGGAAAATTGGGTTTAGGGGACCTGGTATGGAGAGCGACCTGAGACAGAGCCCTGGGGTGAAGGTGAGGTTGCGTACCAGGTGGAATGACCAGCCCTGGTGTCCATCTATGAAGACTGATCAGAGGCAGGTGGTAGAAACAGGAAGTCCAGGGGTATCAACCCAGTGGGGAGCAGAGGAGGAAGCCTGACAGGATGTCTGGAGGCCTGGGGTCTAGGCACGTTCCCCTCAGTGGACTAACCCACTGATGTAGAGGGAACTTGCTTAGAAGGGCACTGGGACCGCTCGGGGGCCTCTTTCCAACATTGTGTGTCAACCTTTTGTTTTCAGCTGTTGTGGACCAGCGCCCCATCAACTACTGCATGACTGGCCTCCATGACTGTGACATACCCCAGCGGGCTCAGTGTCTCTACACGGGAGGGTCCTCCTACACCTGTTCCTGTCTGCCAGGCTTCTCTGGGGATGGCCGAGCCTGCCAAGGTGCGTGGTTGCTCTGATTTTTCTCTCTGTGGAACGTGAAAAAAAAAAATCCCATCTGCCAATTACCGACTCACGTGGAAATTCAGAGAATTATTCTTTCAACTCTGTTGGATAAATGGGCTGCATTTTGTCTCTCTGCAGTAGTGTGAACCCTGCATTTTCCTTTGGGGGCTGCTCTCACTGGGGAAGACGATTAAGCCTCCCCCCTGCTATTTCGTTCTGCGTGACTTGCTCACTGAGGCAACAGCTAGACTCCTGCTGTCTGCTAGGAACTGAGGAGATTTTCTTTCATGAAAAGGCAAACAACTCTTGGATACATGGGGCTGGAGGTCTAGCTTTTTGTTTAGTAAGATAATATAGTCATTCCCTGGCCTGCTCTCACCTCCTACTCCAACACAAGCCAAGTGCCCTTAGGAATAAATGACTACAGTCAGAGAATAAACGATTGCACCGAATTCTTTTCGACCTGAGGTCAGTCCATCGTTGGCTGCCAAGCTGTTCTTAAAGATGATTTTAGGTAAGAGAACTGTGAAAAAGTACCCCCACCCCTTGATTTGCAAAATTGCTTAACATTACAGCCTACAGTATTCCTGAAAAGTCCAAGCTTTTCTAAGATTATAATTTCTGAGATATTTTCTTTGTGTTTTTGAACAATGTGAATTTTCTCTTGTCTCTGAGGTTTTTCTGTCAGCCGTTAATAATGTTTCCAAACTCTCCAACATTTTTGAAGCTCTCATTTGTGATGAGAAAGGCTCGTTTTATAATGCAAAAGAATCTTCTCTTTTTTCCTTTTGCACGCTTGATTTTCCATGAAAACTCTATCATCAAAGTGAAATACATAAATACACCAGATAGAAATTGGAGAGTTCGTGTTTTGATGAGTCATGTTTAGTGAATTTTAAATTGCTGTTCCCAGATAGAAACAAAGTCCCCCAGGGTTGAGCAAGTGGTTTAAATTATTATGTAAACTATGAGTTCCAGAAGAAATTTCATTGTCCTCTGGGCTTGGTGGCTGTTTTGCAGACGTGGATGAATGCCAGTCAAGCCGATGTCACCCAGATGCCTTCTGCTACAACACTCCAGGCTCCTTCACGTGCCAGTGCAAACCTGGTTATCACGGAGACGGCTTTCACTGCGTGCCTGAAGGTAAGGTGTCAGAGACGTTTGGAGCTGGTAGGCCATTGCCATATTCGTGTGTACTGAGTACATTCCCCCGGGAGAGGAGCTGAGGTGAGGAGGTTGGAGTCTTTATGAAGTCTCCAGCATTAAGGTTGGAGGTCAGAGCACAGCTGCAGTGTACAACCATGCAGGTTGTGCACTGCCCAACTCTAGGGGGTGCCACACAGACCATAACTGTACAGACAACCTCGAATCTGACCATCCTTGTAACTTGAGCAAGCAGTTCAGGGTAAGAACTGCTCTGTATTAGTCAGGGCTCTCCAAAGAAACAGAGCTAATAGGAAATGTATGTGTGCACGCACGTGTGTGTGTGTTTGTTTATAAAGAGATTATAAGGAATTGGTTTCACAATTGTAAAGACTTGCAAGTCCCAAGATCTACAATTAGCAAACTGGAGACCCAGGACAGCCAATGTTTCCATTTGAGTCTGAAGGCAGAGAAAAGCTGGTGTCCCAGGTTCGTAGGTCTTTGGAAAGGAAGGATTCTCTCCTACTCAGGGAAGGGCCAGCATTTTTGTTCTCTTCTATAGCCTTCCACTGATTATATGAAGCCTATCTGCTTTACTCAGTCTATGAAGTCAAGGGTTAATCTCATCCAAAACATCCTCACAGAAACCCCTAGAATGTTTGACCAAATATCTGGAATATCCCCACCCTGTGGCCCAGTCAAATTCACAGGTAAAATTAAGCCATCCGGCTTCCTGGGAGTCATGGGGTGGGGGTGGGGAGCAGGGGTGAAAGGCCACCACTGGGTGAAAATGCAGGCTGAGGATTCTACAGAATTGTCTGTATTACCTACTATATCTGGAAGTGCGGTTTCTGAAGTTACCTGCTGACCCGAGGCTTGCGTGGCGTCTCATTAGACCATAAGGATAATGAGAGTCCTAGGTCCGTATCTGGAATCAATCTGGGTACTTAGGAGGCACTCAGCACGTGCTGTTGAATGAAGAAGTGTAATTGGCTGCCATTTGTGCTAGTTGCTTCACCCATCCTATTTCACGTAATGTTCATAATCATCTTTTTTTAAAAGAGAGAGCACCAATAGGGGTGGGTGCGGGGGGGGGAGGGGCAAAGGAGAGAGAGAATCCCAAGCAGACTCCACACCCAGCTGGAGCCCGACGAGGTCTCGATCTCATGACCCTGAGATCACAACGGATCTGAAATTGAGAATCAGATGCTTACCCACCTGAGCCACCCAGGCGCCCCAGTCGTGTTCATTTTAAAAAGACAACTATGGGAGCGCCTGGGTGGCTCAGTCAGTTAAGCATCTGCCTTCGGTTCAGGTTGTGATCCTGGGGTCCTGGGATCAAGTCCTGCATCTGGCTCCCTGCTCAGAGGGGAGTCTGCTTCTCCCTCCCCCTCTGCTGCTTTCTCTCTATTTTGCTGCAAATAAATAAATAAAATCTAAAAAAAAAAAAAAAAGAAAATGAACACGATTGCAATCTCCGTTTACACAAAGGATGATGACGCTTAAAAAGATAAAGCCGTAATCAAGGTCCCACTGGTAGTAAGTGCTGGAACAGAGACCCAAACCCAGGTCTGTCAGATGGACTCCAGCCTGGATTCGGTCCCCTAAATCACATGATATTCCATCATGAGATTAAGAATATACCTGACACCTCAGACTGGAGTCATGTGATTACTTATTTGTAATTACTGCTGCTGTTATTGGCCAGATATATTTATGCCACTCTAAGAATGTCCTATATATACACAATTGTATGTTTCAACAAAATATCCATTTTACCATCACCTTTTTAAGCAATTAGTAAGTATTCCAATGTTAGCCCGTGAGTGTAGGGCGCTTATGCATTTTATTCCTATGTCCCCAGTATCCAGTGGAGTATGTGGTCCAGGAGGACGCTCACCGATTTGTAGTTGTTGAAAAACAAATGAATGCACCCGTTTCCATGCCTACCAGCAGTATATAAAAGTATTTATTTTTCTATACTCTCCACAGGGCAAGGTGTGACCAGTTTTTAGGATAGTTGCCCATCAAAAAGGAGAAAAGTAATAGATTAAAGTTAAAATTTGGATATATAATACTACACATTTCTGGTCTACATTGTTTTCTTCTGATTAGAACAAGGATCTGCATACTAGCACTGGCACGGCAAATCTGGCCCAGCTCCTGTTTTTGTAAATAAAGTTTTATTGGAAAAGAGCCGTGGTTGTTAGTTTATGTATAGTCTATGGCTTCTTTAATTTTACAAAGGCTGAGTTCAGTAGTTGTGGTAGAGACTATAAAGTATACAAAGCCTGAAATATTTACCACCTGGCCCTTGACGGGAAATGTTTCCCAACCCCCAGCCAAGATGAACTGAGGCAGGGCCAACCTTCTTGTTCCTGAAGTTGTGGGTAAAAACCGTCACGCTGCCCATAAATTCTCATGGGCAGGTTACATAGAGAAGAGTCCATGATAATCTCAGTCAAGATATTCCAGCAGCTACTAAAAATGACTAACATTCGTTGTTTCCTTAGGCTTGCTTCATATCGCCAGTTTGAAAAAAAGCAGATGTTTCATTTTTTGGTTTTTGGTTTTTGTTTTTAACCTCACTCCTTGCCCCTTCTCTAAGGCTCTGTTAACTAAACAGAAACAAATTCAGCCCTGCAGGCTGGGATATGAAGACAGGACAAGGAGAAAACCTTTAAGAGCTAGCTGCTAGGAGTGTTTATGTATTCATTCCTGTTCTTTTAAAAAATTCAACATCTAGTTATATTGTCAAGAGAGAATGTGCACTAGAAATATATGTGAATGTTCATTGAGTATTGGTAACAAAAAAAAATCTAAACGATTATCAGCAGGAGGAATGGACTAGTGAGTTTGGGTACATTTCATACAATGAAATAATAAACAGCAGTTAAAATGAATGAGCTAGGGTTGATGGATAAATCTCAAAAACATGTTATGCAGGGAAAAAGTAGCAGAAGGACATATACAGTATGATCCCTTTTATGTAAAATGTAACACTGTATGAAAGTAAACCTACGTGTGTATACATATGTAAGAAAGCTACAAAATGCATATACAGGGATGAAAATAAAAACTCAGGGCTCAAGGTTACCTGCACGGTGGGAAAGAGGCAGTTAGGATCAAGGAGGGCTGCACAGGGGCCACCTTCCTATTTCTAATTATTTTTTTTCAGCTGGAATATGAACACAGAGGTTTTCATCATATTTTTCTAAATTTTGTCTGACTAAAATATTTTATGAAATATTAACAGAAAAATACCATGTAGTGTCATCTGGACTCCTACTGCCCAACAGTGAGGTGCAGGGAATCAGACAGTCAGCACTTAATTTGATTCCTAGTGTGTAAAATGGGGACGAGTTTTAAAAAAATCAAACTACACTGTCTTTGAGGGTGAGTCAGTCAGTTAAGGTCACTGCTACTGTAGTGTCACCCGATGACAGGCAAGACAAGAAATTCGATTTGTTCCCCCCGCGCCTCCGCACTCTTGCCCACAATCCATGTGTGGGTTGTGAAATCGGTTCAGTAGACTCTTATCTTTTCTTTTCAATGGAATAGAACAGAAAACAATAATCAGGAAAACATCCGAGTATGTAGAGTGTGCATAGTAGGAAGAAGTACCGTTTCATGAAATGACGCTAGTCTCTGTGCGTGGGTGAGGATGTGCGCACGCGCATAACTGTGCCTGTATGTATTGAGTTGCTGAGTGAAATGTATTCCTCTGGGTCATGGCCAGAAAGGTTGAAGGCCACCATATTTCAGTTGACTCTTGAACAACATGGGGGTTAGAGGCACTGACCCCCCCTGCTACACACACAGAGTTGAAAAATCTGTGTATAACTTTTGACTGCCCAAAAACTTAACTACTAATAGCTGACTGTTGACCGGAAGCCTTACTGATAACATAAACAGTCGATGAACCCATAGTCTGTATGTTACATATGTATTATATACTGTATCCTAACAATAAAGTGAGTTAGAGGAAAGAAAATGCGGTTAAGAAAACCATAAAGAAGAGAAAATACATTTACATATTTGGTAAAACATGTAAAAAAATTTTACCTGTTTGGTAAAAAATCCACAGTTCAGGGGAGCCTGGGTGACTCAGTCAAGCGTCCGACTCTTGGTTTCAGCTCAGGTCATGATCTCAGGGTCGAGGGATAGATCCCTGCATCAATCTCCATGCTCAGCTTGGCGTCTGCTTGAGATTCTCTCTCTCTCTCTAAAATGAATAAATCTTAAAAAAAAAAAAATCCACGATTCAGACCTGTGTTGTTCAAGGGTTAATTGTAGTTATCTATTGTACTGTAATAAAGGATCCCCAAAGTTAGCAGCTTAAAACATAAATATTATCACACAGTTCTGAGGGTCAGGAATTCAGGAGCAGCTTAGCTGGGTGGTCTTGGTTCAGGGTCTCTCATTAGGTTGTTGTCAACGTATTAGCTGGCACTACAGTCTTTTCTGAGGTTCATCAGGAACTGAGGGATCAACGTGGTGACTGGCAGGCCTCTGTTCCTCAGGGGTTGTTGGACTGAAGACTTCAGGTCCTAACAGCCTGGGTCTCTTCACACGGTTGCCTCAGTGACCTTCAAGACCTGGCAGCTGGCTCGCTCCAGAGCAAGTGATGAGAGAGAGAGAGCACATCCAAGATGGAAGCCACAGTCTTTTGTAACCTCATCTGGGAAGTGACCAGCTGTCACTTCTGGTGATACTATTAATCACAGGCCAACCCTCTGACAGTGTGAAAGGCAATTGCTTAAATGTGAGAATGTTAGGAGGCAGGAGATTGGGGCCATCTTGGAGGCTGGCTACCACCTCCACTGACTTTGTCTGGGGGAATGTAATTGTTTAGAGGTTTGGAAAGTAGGAGAGCGGATTATTAGTGGATCAAAGAAGCATATACAAAGTCCTGGTTAGAGTTGTAAAGCCTGGTCCTTAAGGGCAAATACCAAGCCTACGGATGTTTGATCACATCTCTTCACACTTGGCACCAGTCACACTTACCAGCATGTTTCACCGAAAGACGCACCACACATCTTTCAGGAGTTCAAAGGGCAGGGCTGCAAGGAAAGATGAAAGCATTTAGGATAATACAACTTAAAGAAAAGAAAACTGAGGAACAGTTTAATGGACACTTTTTGTTTGTTATATGTCTTGTCGTTTGTGTTTCATGTGCACTTTGCTTCAAACAAACCGAATGTTAGAAAACTTGAATTTCCCAGTGAGAGCTAGACAGGGCTTAAGAAATTCTATAATTCATCTCCTTTTGTTTTATAAACAAAGAACATGAGACCTGAATAATTGTTTGGTTTACAAAAAGGTTCCTTGAGGGGCGCCTGGGTGGCTCAGTCGTTAAGCGTCTGCCTTTGGCTCAGGGCGTGATTCTGGCGTTCTGGGATCGAGTCCCACATCAGGCTTCTCTGCTGGGAGCCTGCTTCTTCCTCTCCCACTCCCCCTGCTTGTGTTCCCTCTCTCGCTGGCTGTCTCTCTGTCAAATAAATAAAATCTCTAAAAAAAACAAAACAAAACAAAAAAGGTTCCTTGAACTCCTTATATAAGAGATTTCTATGGCAGTTTTTCTCAAAATTGAGTAAGACCCTTTTAAGAAAAGCATTCTTACGGTCTCTACTGTTAGATTATTTTTATTATAGGTAAATCTAGGTGTGTGGAAGAGCCCCTAGGAGCAGCTGGCCCCTGATGGGAGATGCGACAAGAAGCTGAATAAGTGAGGTCTCCCCATACGAGCTCCTCCACCCCACCGAGTATATCAGAGGCTACAATAGTTACTTATTTGAATTAACACAGAGAAAGAAATTTAATCAGGCAAGGAAATGAAATGCAAGTCAAGAGATTTAAAAGGTGCTTTTTTCGGATTTCTCTATTTGATTTTTCTCATTTTTTTTGTCCGCAATCTTGAGAAAGTCACCCAGACTTCCTGCTCTTCGCTGGAAAAATATCAGGTCTTGACTTCTTCCTCAGACTAGATGAATAAAAGGAATCTTGCCCAAGTTGTCATTTTATCAGCCAGAAACAGGGCCAGAAAATGTGTCTCTATCACCCCTCCCCATCCCGCCTGCAATGGAAAATTCCCCATGGTGGGGTGAGACCCTCAGCAGGGGGCTTCCACTGGAGGTGCTCCTGCTGCCTGCTGGCCAGGCTGGGAAGCCATCCCAAGAAACTCAGTGACGTCACAGCTTTCCACAAACACACTTGAAATTCCATTTCCTGAGTCACAATTGGTAGGTTTTCTCCTCCTCTTTATAAGTTCAAGATACACTCTTAAAAGTTCCACTATAAATTCGGGATCACTTGAGATTTTGTATGTTAGCCAAACACCACATCAACACAAAACTGTCAGCCACATAAAATGGGGCAACCCTACTTCCTTAAACGTTTGGTGTTGTTGATAGCACACACAACACCATCTACAAATGTCAGTGGAAGGAAACTGAGTCTGAGGGCCACAGATAATTTCAGTGAGTGCATTAAGCTCACTTGTATATATCACCGTTGACATAACACGTCCAGTATGCATGAGCCGTTCTGGGCACTGGACTCATGGGTGCAGAGGGGCAGGGACTGGGCCAGGAATGCAAAGACCCAGGTTCTAGCTTGAGCTGAGCCACTTCCTAGTGGTGTGGCCTGGGAGCCCCTTCACCAATCGGAGCCTTGAGACTCTCATTTGGTGTAAAAAATGGAGTTGCCTGGTGCATACGATTCTGGTAGAGAATTAAATGCAACACGTGTGAATGGAGACAGTTGATATGGGAACTTGAAAATCCCGTGCCCGTGCAAGATACTGAGGAAGTAAGCAACTTCCACTTCCAAGAGCCAACAAAACCCAGCATCTTCAGGCAGGTGGCTTATTTGTGTCTTCATACACAAATTTATTTGGCTCTTCCTACATCAAAGATGTTTGTTTGTTTGTTTGTTTTTTAATATTAGCCCCTAGGACAAAGCGAAAGCGTACCCACTTTTCCCTTGCCAGGGTCAACACAGATATTCCTGGCCCGCTCACTGCTTCTGATCACGGGAGCAACTACACAAAGCAGGCTAGCGTGAGAACTGGCAGCATAGACAGCAGGCACCTTAAATACCTACTGGCAACACGCACACTGAATGTCACTGTGGAGGCCATGTGTAGATATACTCACAAGTAAACATTTGAGTGTGGAATTTCAAATTCCATCTGTATACGCATTGTCTTGTCATATTTCACTTACTCCTCACAATAATACGTGGGGTTAGTTACTGCCGCCATTGCTGTCCGGCAGTGAGGGCTGCGGCCTATTCAGCATTGCTGACGTGCCCAGGATAACAGCAAAAGTGGTGGAACCGAGAGTTAAAAACACTTTCAGACACAAAGTTCTGCGAAACAGATTATTACATATTACGTTACAATATATGTTAATATATATTAACGCTACAATATATTAATACGTTAACGTATTAGTTAATGCATGTTAATATGTGAATTAGCATATTTATATAAAATATCTCCCTAACATAACTAGTAATGCCCTAGAGCAGGCATTGATAACTACAGTCCCCACAGGTTAAATATGGCCCACTGTCTGTTTTTGTAAATAAAGTTTTATTGGAACTCTCATTCATTTGTGTATTAAATGCGGTTGTTTCCATGACACAACTGCAGAATCATGGCCTCACTCCAGCCTGTGTGGAGCCAGCTACAGCTCTGCGTACCGGGGAATTGTTGATTCCAGGCCATTCCCCACAGATAGAGAAGTATTTCCTTACCTGGGGATCCGAGTTACAAGGGTAAGAGGCCATGTTTCATGCCAAACACGAGCTCATCGTTGAAAGGAAACAAATGTTGGAAAATGTGCTCTGGGGTGTTTAGTCTCCCAAATCTTTGACCTCGACTCAGTGTGGATAATCAGGAAGCTCAAGATGATACAAAGGACAAATTTCAGAGAAACAAAGTTTCTTAAAACAGATTTCAGTTTGTTTTAAGATGCCATCAAGTGATGAATGGATAAACAAAATGTGGTCTAGCCATCCCATGGAATACTAGTCAGCCATAAAAAAGAGTGACGTCCTGATGGATCCTACACCATGACTGAACCCCGAAGACCTTCTGCCGACTGAGAGCAGCCAGACACAATAGGTCACATGTCGTATGCATGACACGTATGTGTCACATTTATAGAAAATGTCCAGGAGAGGCAATCCATGGAGACAGAATGCAGGTCGCTGGCTGCTGGCTGCCAGGGGCTGGGAGGAGGCGAAGTGGAGAGCAAACTGCTTCTAGGTGTCAGCTTTTCTTTGGAGCGAGGACAGTGGATGAGAATTCCACAGAGGTGGTGGTTGTATCATATCGTGATTAGACTAAATGCCACTGAAGTGTTCACTTTGAAATAACTAATTTTCTGTTGTGTCAGTTTTGCCTCAGTGTTTACAAACTGAAAAAAAAATCGCTTAGAAAAGAAAACATAAGCTTCTTGACCGTTATATCCATTAAATAATCCGATATTTTAAATTTTAGAAAATGAACAACACAACACCCAGCGATGAGCTTTCACGGGTCTGTGTCTGGCTTGGGTCTCCCGCAGCCACGGCCAGTGGACGCCGCCCGGTGACCCAGCTGACTGCCTCCTCTGTGCTTATCTCTGTCGTAGAAATGGAGAAAACCCGATGCCAGCTGGAGAGAGAACACATCCTCGGGGCAGCGGGGCTGACGCACCCACAGCGGCCCGGCCTGTTTGTCCCTGAGTGTGACGAGCACGGGCACTACGTGCCCACCCAGTGCCACGGCAGCACGGGCCAGTGCTGGTGCGTGGATCGCGACGGCCGTGAGCTGGAGGGCACCAGGACCAGGCCCGGGATGAGGCCCCCCTGTAAGTCGGAGGGCAGCGCGACACTGGGCTTGGGTCTGAGAAGGGCCTCGGGGACCAGAGTCCCGCTGCCCGTGAGCATCCCTGGGGGCCTTGCCCAGGACACAGGTGGCACATTCTGTCTGTCCTGAATCCTGCACCTCTCCACTAGCCCGGACCATTCCCTCCCTTCCTTTCTGCCCTCTGCACCCCTCTTCTCTGTCTCCCTTATCATGCCCCCCACTCCATCCATCTCTCTGTCCCCCCACCGTTTCCTCATACCTGTTCTCTTCCTCTCTGTGCACACCTGTGTGTACAAATGCCAGTGGGACCGGCTGCAGCCACACTGCATTGGTAGCAGGGGGTATGTGTACTGTGGGTCCCCCAGGGCACACTCCCTGCCGTGGCCGCCTGGCCTCCCAACAGCTGCGGGCTGGGATGTGCAGACTTGGAAGAGGCCAACCGAAGGCCTTCCCTGGGAGGTGTGGGGCCGGGAGTGGGGGGAGCATGAGGCCGGCTGTCTGTGCTGCTCGGGACCCATTCTGCCTCCACCTCCACTTCCTCAGTCCCCAGAACCTCACAGGACAGACGAACAGGTGCAGGGCAGGGCAAGGAGCTCGTGAGAGAGGAGGGGCCCCAGAGACCCAGAGGCTGACGGCGGCAGTGGGCTAACTGTGGCAGAGCAGTATGTTACCGAGCAGAGGCAAAGGTAGCAGCTCTGGGGAGGCTGGTATTGAGGAAGCCGATTGTGGCAGCAGGTGCAGGCTGAGAGGTCGGAGAGAGGAAGGGGCACCAAAGGGAGGGTCGCACGTGCCCAGCAGGGGTTCTGGGGTTGATCCCGAGGGCAGCCGGGAGCCCGGGGAGAGTCTTGAGCAGGCATCAATGTCACCAGGTTCGGGTTTTAGAAATACCGCTGGCTGATGGGTAGAAACTGAGCTGGAGTGACAGGCCCCAGCAGGTGCCTAACAGGCAAGGGAACTACCAGCTTTGCTGGCAGTGAGTTTGGAGAGGAGGGCTGGATTCCAGACATAGTAAAGAAGTCAGCCAGCCTGGTTTGTGTCACAGACTGGGTACAATGGGCAAGACAGGCAGGCAGGAGAAGGAAGTGGAAATGGCCCCAGCGAGGACCAGGTCCAGCTCTCTCTCTTCAGAGAGCCGAGACAGAGCCCCAGAAGAGCCATGACTTGTCCATTCCGGGCCCCCTCCCCCTGCAGCGCCGGCTGCCTGTCCCTTCTCAGAACATTCGCTCGTCGGGGGAGCCAGAGAGTGGTGCCAGGCATCAGGGTCGGAGTTCAGGAGGCTAGGCTGCACCTGGGGGAGAATGAGCCCCTAACCATCCTTCTGTTCCCGAAGGGGCAGGAGGGGCATGTGCCCCCTCGTCGGGTTGGGTCTGTGACTCACCCGCCCCGTGGGACAGGGCGTGTAGGGCAGGTTTGCTCTGAGAGCCCCTCCAGCCTTGGGAAGCTCAGCACCTTCCCCTGGAGTGTGAACTCCGTGGGGGCAGGGGTTTTGGGGGGCCTGTTCTTGCTGTCGTTTTGGTTCATGGTGGCAGCCCGTGTCCAAAGCAGGGCAGGAATGGTTACATTATTTCTGTTTCTAGTAAGGGGAAGCCTAAGCCATTGTTGTTGGTTTTTTTTTTCACATGACCTTTAATACTGAACCCATGCCTTGCCTTATCGTCCTCACATATGCCCTTTGTGGTCTTTCTGCTCCTTGTGCTTTTAAATGTACAATGAGCGTTGTGTGGCCGTGCAGTTTGTGGTGCCATGAAGGTGGCATGACCCCGTGTGTGCGTGTGTGCACCCACACACATGCATTGGTGTGTGCTTTCCTGCTGCACGGAGGCCTTGCTCATTGACCTCTCCTGCCACCCAGGTCTGAGTACCGTGGCTCCCCCGATTCACCATGGACCCTCCGTTCCTACCGCCGTGATCCCCCTGCCCCCTGGGACCCACTTACTCTTTGCTCAGACTGGGAAGATCGAGCGCCTCCCCCTGGAAGGAAGCACCATGCAGAAGACAGAAGCCAAGACGTTGCTCCACGCCCCGGTGAGTGCCGGCTAATTGCACTTGGGGACAGCTTCTGCTTCAGTGACCTGGAAAATCAAGCAGGGGGTAGTTAGACCAGCCCTGGGGCTTGACCTCTGGACTGGGGAGCCTCTCGATTTGCGTGTGACCCCAGGTGCCTGGATGGGGCCACCGTATTCTCGAGCTGCCTGTGGAGCTCCAGGAGGGGATGGGAGCAGAAGCAGGAAGGCCTTGCAGAGGCCACTGTAGTGTCTGACCCCTTGGGTGGGGGCGTCACACGAGTTAGGAGTCCGGTTTGTGTGATCTCCCAGGTCTGACCTTGCCATTCCTGCTAAATTAGTATAGTGGCTCATGTTTGGGAGACCATCAACTCCAGATCCTTGTATCTGCCCCGAGGCAATAACGGGCTTTAGCTTCGAGCTTTGCAAAGTGTCAGAGATGCATTTTGTGAGTTAGGGATTTTTATCTGTTAAAGGTTGGACACTTTATTTTTTTTTTAGGATTTTATTTTTATTTATTTATTTTTTTAATTTTTTTAAAGATTTTATTTATTTATTTGACAGAGAGACAGCCAGCCAGGTAGGGAACACAAACAGGGGGAGTGAGAGAGGAAGAAGCAGGCCTCCAGCGGAGGAGCCCAATGTGGGGCCCGATCCCATAACACTGGGATCACGCCCTGAGCCGAAGGCAGACACCCAATGACTATGCTACCCAGGCACCCCAGGATTTTATTTCTTAATATTTCCAAGAGAGAGAGAATGAGCACAAGGAGGGTTGGGGAGGGGAAGGGGCAGAGGGAGAAGCAGGCTCCCTGCTAAGCAAGGAGCCCAATGTGGGGCTCGATCCAGGACCCTGAGATCATGACCTGAGCTGAAGGCAGACGCTTAACCAACTGAACTACCCAGGCTCCCCGAGGTTGGACGCTGGACCCTTCTGAAAAGGCGTTCATTGTCATCTGCAATCCTGACCCCCCTCAGCAAGAAACCAGACCTGAGACTGGGGGCTTCTGGCATGATTCGGTCAGGGTTGCTGGGGCAGAGGGGGACCCTCAGGTCCCCTAAGGAGTGAAGAGGTTTTTCAAAATCTCTTGTCATTAGCCTTGATTGGATTCATGTTCTTCCCCCACATGAAACCCTCTGATGGGTTCTCCCTTCACCCAGAATAAAATCCTATTCTTCCCCAGCCACTTCTCCCACCCCATTCCCTGTCACCGCCCCCCCGCCACCAGCTTCAGCCATCTGGCCTTCTGGCTGGTCCTCAACACACCACAGACATCCACATCTCAGGGCCTTTGCACTTGCTGCCTCGTTGCCTGGAGTCCTCTCCCTCCCAGACACTTGTGCATTCCCTGCCTCACCTCTGTTGGCACATCACCTCTCTGGGAAGCCTGTCCTGGCTGCCCTGTCCACACTGCTCTCATCTCCCTATCCTGCTTTGTCTTCACCGTAGCACTGCTTGATACATTGTATATCAACATATATGTTCTGTATCTGATGTGTGTGTTCCCGCTAAGAACGTAAGCACACAAGACCAGCAACTGTCCCTCTCTTTCACAGAGGTATGTGTTTCACAGTGGTATTCCCAGAGCCAGAGCAGTGCTTGGCACTCAAAAATGATTTGCCGAATGAGTAACTGATCTTCTGTTGCCTCACTGAAACCTAGATTCTTTCTTCGTGTCCTCTGGGGCACGCGCTCTGGTAGCGGGAGTGGGCTGAGCTCCCTGTGACAGTCATTGTCCCCCAAAATGAAGGGTGGAGCCTAAGTGTCAAGTGGGGCTGTGAAAGATTGAGGTGGGATAGGTGGAGGAGAGGGCGCTGGAAACAACAGGGTTAATATTCACTGTGTTCTTTTAATGTATTTGTTTTTTGTGTATTTTTACCATTTTACCCACTTCGCCATGATGGTGCAGCCATCACCACCATCCACTCATCATCCCAACAGAAACTCTGTGCCCATTAAATAATAACTCCATCCTTCCCCAGGGCAACCATGGGTCTACTTTCTGTCTCTATGGATTTGACTCCTCTAGGGTCCCTCATGCTTCGGAATCCTTATGGCTTACTCCGCAGAATGTCCTCAAGATCCATCTGTGTTATAGCAGGTGTCAGAATCTCCTTCCTTCTTAAGCTGACTAATATTTCGTGGTGTAGATTTAGCACATTTTGTTTTGCATTCGTCCTTCGAGGGACCCTTGGGTTGTTTCCACCCATTGGCTATGGTGACTAATGCCGCTGGGAACATGGGCGTGCACATACCTGCTCAAGGCCCTGCTTTCACTCTTTTTGAACATAAACCAGGACTGGAATTTCTGAATCATATGGTAATTCTGCAGATTTTTTTTTATTTTTTTGAGAAACTGCCATACTGTTTTCCTTCGTAGCTGTGACATTTTACATCTCTGCCAGCACAGTATAAAGATTCCAATTTCTCTACCTTCTTGTCAACACTATCTCCTGGTTTTCAGTAGTAGCCATCCCAATATGTGTGAAGTGGTGTCCCATTGTGGTTTTGATTTGTGTTTCTCTAATGAGCGATATTCACATCTTCTCATGCATTTATGGACCATTCGTGTATCTTCTTTGGAAAAATGTCTACTCATAGCCTTTGCCCATTTTGTAATTGGCTTGTTTGTTGTTACTGAGTTGTAGGAGTTCTTATATAGTCACTTTGCATTTCCATAGATATTTTAGAGTAAGCTTGTTTCCACCAAAGGGGGAAAAAGCCTGCTGGGATTTTGCTATAGATGTCATTGAATCTTTAACTCTATTTAGGAAAAATTGAGAGCTTAGCAATATTAAATCTTACGGTATATTAGACTAACTTGTCTCTTCATTTACTTATGTTTTATAGTATGCAGCATAGAATCTTGCACATTTAGAAATATTTGTTCTTAAATACTTTGTTTTTGGTGCTGTTATAAACATTACTGTTTTAAAATTTTTATTTTTTGCTACTAGGTAGAAATATCTTTTTATATTGACCTTGGCCCCTGCAGCTTTGGACTGGATTCAGTTGGTAGTTACAATAGTTTTATAGATTCCCCAGGATTTTCTACATAAACAAACATTGTCTTAGAGTGGTTTTACCTCTTTCTTTCCAATATTTCTATCTTTTTTTATAAAGATCTTATTTATTTATTTGAGAGAGAAAATGTGCACACATGAATGAGAGAGAGAGAGCGAGTGCACGCACACACGAGCAGGGGGCGGAGCGGAGGGAGAAGCAGGCTTACTGCTGAGCAGGGAACCTGACAGGGGACTCAGTCCCAGGACCTGGAGATCATGACCTGAGCCGAAGGCAGACGCTTAACCAACTGAGCCACCCAGGCGCCCTATTTGTGACTTTTTTAAAAATGATCTTTAGGTAGGTAAAGATTTCTTAGATGATATATAAAAAGCATTAGTCATAAGAAAAACAACAATAAATTGAACTTAATAAATATTTTAAATTTTTACTTTTGAAAAACACCATTAAGAAAATGAAAACAAGGGGTGCCTGGGTGGCACAGCGGTTGAGCGTCTGCCTTCGGCTCAGGGCGTGATCCCAGCGTCATGGGATCAAGCCCCACATCAGGCTCCTCCGCTATGAACCTGCTTCTTCCTCTCCCACTCCCCCTGCTTCTGTTCCCTCTCTCGCTGGCTGTCTCTATCTCTGTCAAATAAATAAATAAAATCTTAAAAAAAAAAAAAAGAAAACGAGAACAAAAACAAACAAACAAAAAAAAGAAAGTGAGAAAACAAACTACATAATGAGTGGAAATCTATATACACATGCACACACACACACTTATATATGTATATGACAAAAGATTTTTTATCTTAACTACATAAAGAACTCCTACAACTCAGTAATAAGCATTTTAAAGTAGACAAAAGACTTGAAGACACTTCATTTAAAAAGGTGTCCGTGGGCGCCTGGGTGGCTCAGTCGGTTCAGTGTCTGCCTTCAGCTCAGGTCATGATCCCAGGGTCCTGGAATCGAGTCCCACATCAGGCTCCCTGCAGTGGAGAGCCTGCTTCTCCCTCTCCTGCCCCTCCTGCTTGTGCTTGCTCTCTCCCTCCCTGTCTCTCTCACGCCTCTCTCCATCAGATAAATAAATAAAATCTTTTAAAAAAAGGGTGTCCAGATGCCTGTATGCACATGAAAGATTCCTACCATTGTTGGTCACTTGGATGCTAGTGAGTGGGACACTCTTATGCTGTCTGTACTTCCAGGATAAAGTCATCATTGGACTGGCCTTCGACTGTGTGGACAAGATGGTTTACTGGACCGACATCAGTGAACCTTCCATTGGGAGAGCCAGTCTGCATGGTGGAGAGCCAACCACCATCATTCGACAAGGTAGGCGAGCAAATACCACTCTTCTTTCTTGGTTTGGCTTCTGGCACTCCAAGTGGCTCTTGGGGGAGAGCAGAGGGGTGGAGTGTATGGTTGCATACGGGATATAGTGATTTGAGTGGGACAGGGCTCTTGGCCTCAACACCACCCTTTCCAGCCTTCTCTGAAAAGTCCTCCAAGGACTCATCATTAAATCATGAACATCTTAGCTGGACATTGTTGCTAGCCTAAGAAGAATAAAATTAAAACAAGTTAAGTGCCCATGCCTTTCTCTAAAAGCTTATCTAGGAAGTTTTAATGAGCAGTAAGGGCCAAACTCAGTGGTCCACTTTGGATATACATTTCTCTTCTGTCTGTTGAGCCTAAAATTGATTCTTAGAATGTCTGCCCTACTGTGTGCTCCATTAGGCGGGTGCATCATAAAGTGGGGAGGATTACAAGCATATTGGCAAATACTATCCCTGATAGTTGTCTATTCCCAAGACAGTTTTCAAGTCAAAAGTTGTCACTTTAAGCTGTGACATCATGGTGGGTGGGGGGCGTCCTTTTCTACATTATCCCCACTGGCTCTTGCTCAAGCTGCTTGTGACAGAGTACAGCAAAGCAGCCTGAACTTTCACAGACGTTCCTCAGTTGTTAGTTGGCATTACCGATCATGAAGTGCATGACACTTTGGCACAGCCTCCCTTCAACATTTAACCTCGATTCCTTAATTCATAGAAGTCGATTTAAGTCAAGGACTCTGTGCGTTATGTGATGCCTACATTCAGCAAGTCGTGACTATTTTATACGGGTATGTTTTACCAAGATTAAAGCCCCAAGGGCCTGTATAAATTCCCCTTTACTGAAAAGGTCAAATGTTACATGTCGCTAAGTCAGTAACTCATCAGCTGACTTGCAGATATTTTTGATCAAAAGACATTGTTGTGCCAATGACAGGTCTTGTATAAAATCATCTTGCTTCCTCTGCAAAACTCTCAAATCAAAGCTACGCCTTCAAAATGTATGAGCTTCATTTGGTATTTCTTTCAACTGGGGCTGAATATCGCTTTTCCAATTTCCACTTTAATGTTTCCATAACAATTGATATTCTGGAAGGGTCCCTGTGCCTGTGGAACAGCCTGTGCAGAAGGTTTTTTTTTTCTTCTTCTTCCTTGTCTCCTTCACAAAAGGTGATGCAGCAGGGAGCAGGAATCAAGCTGAGGTTGGGTTAAGTATGTTTAGCTTTGGGCATAGACCCCGCATCCTTTTCTAGAAGCCAAGGTGCTACTTAAATAATGTCTGCCAGTTTGCATGGTTTGACTTAATGAACAGAATTTTGAAAATGCCTTTTTGCATCTCTCTCTCTGTTAAAAATGTTGCTGTTATCTACGGTCTGACTTCCAAACCCAGTGGAACAGGGGAGTAGGTCACCACTGCTATTTCCTGTTGCTTCTGGAACTGAGAATCATCCAAGAAGGCTTTCTGCTCAGTCAGAAACATTCCAGGCACAAGTCCACTTTGAAAACACAGAATGAAACTAGAATGTGATCTTTGTAGAGGGAAGATCACCAGGGGTAAATTTTCTTCTATTTAAAATGAGAGAAAGAATCTTCCATTTCAGTCTTCATCATGGTGCAGGTTGGTGCTTCCCTAGTGAGTGAAGGGGGGGTGGGGAGCTCTTCTTTATTTCATGTGGTCCAAATGCTAAGCATCTCTCTCTTTCCTTGAGTGAAACTCCTAACCAAATAGCTTTAATAAATATCATAATCTGTTTCCTCTTGACATAAGCAGTGTGGAAAATACCGCCTTGCTGTCTTCCCTTCTTGCCCTGACTGCACAGTAAAGGGTGAGGTTTTCCAGAACTTTCT
Source organism: Ailuropoda melanoleuca (assembly GCF_002007445.2). Taxonomy (NCBI): domain Eukaryota; kingdom Metazoa; phylum Chordata; class Mammalia; order Carnivora; family Ursidae; genus Ailuropoda; species Ailuropoda melanoleuca. The sequence goes on from NC_048223.1 coordinate 56,738,545, forward strand.
TTTGTGTGATAGTTCAAAAAGAAAGTATTTTCCTGGTTGGAAAAGGAGGTTTGATTGCTCTTGTGTTCAAAGTCGGGACCAGAGCTGTTTAGAAGGAGACACAATGACACAGAGTTTCTGGATGCCCCTGGGTGACTTTTGAAATAGTGCCATTGAACAGCCTTTCCCCCGACTTTTCTGTCTGTGTGTCTGAGTGGCTCATGTCACTGGCAGAGGTTGTGCTCATACCAGATATACCCCGGAATGGTTTATTCTGGTTTTGTCTGAAAGACAGAAGAGGTCTTCGGAGGTCAGGCTCCCTGCCCCTTCTCCCCTAGGGATGTGGGAAATATTTTAATACTTCACAAATCTCTACTTCTGGTTTGAATAATAAAAACCTTATTCAAGGGCTGTTTTTCATTCTTAATAAACTTCCTCTGGCAGGGGTCCTTTCCGGGGGGCGGGGCTTTGGTGTGTCCAGCATCCACAGTCAAGGTCATATTAGGAGTCTAGTGAAGGCTGATACGAGAGAGCAGAGGCTCTAAACCGCTTACACACTGATGAAAAAACACAGTGTGGGGATGATTTCCTCAAACCTGGGATCCCTTGGGTAGGGTAGCTTCATCCTTGGCCTTTTCCCTTCCTGGCTTCCAGCCATACTAAGTGACCTTTAGCTCTGGAATCAGTAAGATTAGGAAAGAATCCTAAGTGACCGATAAAACCCTGGTGGGGATCTAATGTTTAATTTGCTTTTATTTGTAGTCAGGGAATCATTGCAGTCTTGAACTTGTGGTTAGGTCAGGTGGGCACTGAAGGCTCATGTTGCAGTCGGCTTACCCTGTGGCAACCCCTGGCTTGAATACCAGTCACTTACAACCTACTAAGGACTCTGGGAGTGTTACTTGTGATCACTGACACCCCTTCTTTGCACTTCTAATACTTGTATAAAATAATAACAGCAGGGGCGCCTGGGTGGCACAGAGGTTAAGTGTCTGCCTTCAGCTCAGGGCGTGATCCCGGCGTTCTGGGATCGAGCCCCGCATCAGGCTCTTCTGCTGGGAGCCTGCTTCTTCCTCTCCCACTTCCCCTGCTTGTGTTCCCTCTCTCGCTGGCTGTCTCTATCTTTGTCGAATAAATAAATAAAATCTTTTAAAAAAAAAGTAATAACAGCACTGATTTCTTGGCACTACTTCTCTGCGATGACCCTTTTCCCCCAATAACTAATGAATAAGGCAAATCCATTCATTCCATTCCCATCTTAGGATCTTCCTATGCCTCCCCTTTGCTCATGGGCTAAGCTGTAAGCTCCTTAACATGGGTGTCCTAACTCCATTGCTGGCCGCTCTCCCATCCTCACAAACTCCAGCCATCCAAAATTATACAGAGTTCACTTCAAGCCATGTCTTCTCTTACTTTATAGTTACGTGCTGGTCCCACTACCTGGCATCCCTCATCCAGGGTCTTTGCCTGACAAACTCCTACTGGTCCTTTGGGAGCTAGCTTCACGAGATGTCACCTCTCCTAGAAATCCTTCTTGGGTCTCCGCAGGCCCAGTCCAATGTCCGCCTCCATGTTCCCATAAAACCAGAACTCAGTCGGAATTGTGATTGCTTGCAAGCTCCTGGAAGCTGGGACCACAGCTTACATGTGATTATGGGCTTGGTTCCCAATATGGTACACAGGGTAGATGTCCGCCAAGTGAATGAGTGACGTTTTTTAATTCATCACTTTGAGTGTTGGTTAACTTATAAGCAACAAGCCTTCCACATTCCCATTTGTTTCCCCAAAGTGCAAGGGTTGAACACCATGTGAAATAACACAGAGGAATCAGAAAAACCTAAACCCAGAAGTGTCCTGTGTTTGGTTCTAGATCTTGGAAGTCCAGAAGGCATTGCCCTTGACCATCTTGGCCGCAACATTTTCTGGACTGATTCTCACTTGGATCGAATAGAAGTTGCAAAGCTGGATGGCACCCAGCGCCGGGTGCTGTTTGAGACTGACTTGGTGAATCCCAGAGGCATCGTAACGGACTCCGTGAGAGGGTAACTTCGTGTAAATCTGGGTGTGCGTCTGTTCCGTGTGCAGCTGCTCTTTTGTATATTCTCAAGCACTAGGCTCTAACTCCGGCATTGCTCTCCTGAAATGAATGTGTCACAGGATGAACAGGTCTCGGGGGGTGGCTTAGAGACATGCACCGTGGAATGCCAGAACATTTATCCCAATTCCCCGTGACCATGGACTTGATCCCATGTTCCACTTTTTTTTAATAATAATTTTTTATTATGTTATGTTAGTCACCATACAGTATATCCTTAGTTTTTGATGTAGTGTTCCATGATTCGTTATTTGCGTATAACACCAGCAGTATGTGCCCTCCTTAATACCCATCACCGGCCTATCCCAGTCCCCCACCCCCCTCCCACGTTCCACTTTTAAATCTTTTAGGAATGGACTCTGTAAGTCGACAACTCAGAAACTGGTTATTTCCATTTGAGTTGAATGTGGATCAACACCTGTGTTGTATCATATCAACCCCTGAAGGGTATCCGAGGAGCACAAGTACCCCCGGGGCTCAGGCCAACACACCATGGACACTTGGAAGACCCCTTCCTGGGTTTTGTCATCACATCAGTGCTTTCTCTCTTTTTCCCTATAACAAGCTCTGAATCTTACGCACCAGGCCCTCAGCACCTTCACACTTTGATCCCTTCCCTGTGAGGTCACATCCCTAATTTTGTGGCCCTGTGGCCACCTCCCTGATGGCAGATGCACTGCACCCCTGTGTAGGGACAGCAGACAGAAATTCCCACGTGTTTGTCTCGTTGCGGTGTTCTGTTTTGTGCTGTCTTTTTGAACCGCTTTAGCGAGATAGAAGATGTCAGTTATGTTTAAGGGAAGTGAATTCACAGTAACAGGGTAATCAAATTGAAACAAAGAACCAAATCTAAGTCTCTTTGCAAAGGAGAACATGTCTTATCGCCTCCAGACCCATTTAAATGCCGTTCTGTGTTTGAACACCTGCTAATGTCTTCATCATGGGTTTTTTGAAAGTTGTTTTCATAAACTTCTTCTCATCCACCTTTGTTATTACTCTTTCTCTTTCCCTTCCTTTTCCTCCTCCAGGAACCTTTATTGGACCGACTGGAACAGAGATAGCCCCAAAATTGAAACTTCCTACATGGATGGCACAAACCGGAGGGTTCTCGTGCAGGACGACCTGGGCTTGCCCAACGGGCTGACATTTGATGCCTACTCGTCTCAGCTCTGCTGGGTGGATGCAGGTGACGGAAAGCCCCAGGCCTGACTCCTGGGGTTGGAGCAGTGCTTTTTTTTTCTTTAAACATTTATTCTTACCCACTATGCGCTAGTCTCTGGGGAAGAGGGTGAGAGATAGCTTTTTTACTTTCCCGCACAAAAAGAGCTGCCCATCTTTGCTCTGAAACATATTGTTTCTCCAGGTTTAACCCTCACTGTCCAGGGTGAGTTCTTGATCTGCTCAGTCAGGGGTCAGCAGCCCGTAGCCCACGGGCCACATCCAGCCAGCCACCTGCTTTGGTACCACCTAGGTCTTATAAATGGTTTTTACATTTTTAAATGTTACATTTTAAGAGGTTACATAAATGCCTCCAGGATGTCCTCAATTTTGCCTCTTGGCCCACAAAAGCTAAATTAATTACCATCTGGCCCTTGGAGAAAAAGTGTGCTGACCCCTAGAGCCTGTCCTCATCCTAGTATTATCTATTATGCAATTCATGACTTAAATTCCTCTAGCTTGCGTCGGTCCCCAAGGGCTCAGGCAGGACTTGGAGCCAAGGAAGAGAAAGGCGTACAGTCCTGCTCTGAGCCTCTGCCCTGGGGTGTCCCTCCAGTGAGGGGTGTGGGCGGGATGCTCCATCGGGGAGCACGGTCAGTCATCTGTCAAGTGTCTGTGGAGCACCTGCCCTGTCCCCAATACTGTCAGCTGCCATGGGGGGTGTAGGGAGTGCATCTTGCTTCTGGGGTAAGGGCTCTGAATGCAGGGAGGGAGGGAGGGCCTGGGAGGCTTCAGGGGGTAGGGACTTGAGCCAGAGCTGGAGGACGTCGTCATTCCGACTAAGTCCCCAGCTGCTCCGGGAATGGGTGGAGCAAGGAACGGCTCCTCTGCTCTGGTCCACATTGGAACCAGGTGTGGGTGCCCCAGCGGAGGTGGGGGTTGACCAGCGAGGGGGCAAGGCAGAGAGAAAGCTTTCCACCGTTGAAGAGCAGGTCACATGTGTCCTCCAGGATCTGTCATTGTCGCGCTGACTTCTCTCACCCTTGCCCTCGTTACTCGTCTTGACACAAAGGGGCCGTTTCTTGTGTGCACAATGAATGCCTTGTTTTCGCTCCGCACAGGCACCAATCGGGTGGAGTGTCTGAAGCCCGGGCAGTCCGGCAGACGCAAGGTTCTCGAAGGGCTCCAGTATCCTTTCGCTGTCACCAGCTACGGGAAGCATCTGTATTACACAGACTGGAAGACGTACGTCAGCAGGGCCCGGGGAGCCTGCCCTGCCACCCTGTCTCTGGGAGGCTAAGCCCTCCCCGCGTGGCCCTTTGGCTTGACCTTCCGGTGTCCAGAGATGCCCGCCCTCTGCCTCACCCTTCTGGTTGTCAGGAGAGGAGGGTCAAGAAGAGTGAGGGCCGAGGATGCCTGGGCAGCAGGAGCTGCCGTTTATCACCGGGATGCTCCTGGACGGGCACCTACTTGGACTTCTGGGGCGTGTCTGTTCTCTCCTCAGGAGCTGGCCCAGGGTCCCTTGGTGGGTGGGCTCCAGGCCCATGCCGTGCCCCTACTTCATTACACTTTTTTTTCTAAAGATTTTATTTATTTATTTGACAGAGAGAGACAGCCAACGAGAGAGGGAACACAAGCAGGGGGAACGGGAGAGGAAGAAGCAGGTTCCTAGCGGAGGAGCCTGATGCGAGGCTCGATCCCAGAACGCCGGGATCACGCCCTGAGCCAAAGGCAGACGCTTAATGACTGTGCCACCCAGGCGCCCCTTCATTACACTTCTTAAGCTGCAGTGTTCCCACAGCCCCTTCTTGACCGCCCCTGCCTACACAAAGGACGGGTCAGACCAAGCAGGCGGCTGTGGTGGGGGGCATCTGGACAGAAAGTCGCTTTCTCAGCTTGGAATTTAGAGCTGAGGGGAGAGATAAGCTAATCTTCGTTCTTTTTGAAGAAGCCAGAGAAACGCAGGCTTGTCCCTCCACAGGAGGAGGGAGGGATGGCTAAGAAGGCAGGCCAGTGTGTCTCTACGTGGCCTCCAGTTTGTCCCCAAAACCGCAGAAGAGGCCGCCCTGTAGACAGAAGGTTGGGGCCATCAGATGGGTCTTTACCCTCTGCCGTTTGGTGTTCTGTAGGAATTCCGTGGTTGCTGTAGATCTTGCCATTTCCAAAGAGACGGACACCTTCCACCCCCACAAGCAGACCCGGCTATATGGCATCACCACGGCCCTGTCTCAGTGTCCCCAAGGTAACTCGCCTGTGCTCTTACTGTTCTGGGGCTTGGGGTGCCCTGAGGCTCCAAGCCCACATCCTGGCTGCTACCTGTCTGGCCTCTCGTAGCCCTGATCACGTGGTAGGTGAGACACAGTCCCTTCCATCACGGGTCTTCATTAGTTAGAGGGTGAGTCACATGGAAAACATCAGGGGATGAGGTGGAGATGGTGGACAGGGTGAGGGAAAGCACTGAAGCTTGGGTTGGCTCTAGAAGGATGTGGTCTTCAGGTTCCAAATAGGAACATCCGTGTTACGATCTCTGCTGCTTTAAAAGTCCATCCATGTGGCCTCACAGCCACAATAGTAATTGCCGCTCCTAATAATCACGAACGGGGATGTGGTGCTTACCGGGAGCTGGGTACCTCACCTGCATCTACCCAGCGTTCTCTGCTGTGTGCTCATTGGGTCACTAATCCTCATAGCAACCCCACGAGGCGGGTACTATGCTTGTGCCCATTTTATAAATAAGGAAATCTGAAGCCATTGGCCCAGAGTCACACAGCTCCCAGTGGCACGGCTGGGGGTGAGCTAGGCAGCCCGGCTCGAGAATCTGCTCTCTCCCAACTTACCCTCCTTGGCTTCCCAACTCACCCCAGTCCAGTGTGAAGCCGAGGGACAAGCTAGACAGAGAGCCCTTTGTGCTTGAAAAGCCCAGCTCTGTGTCCTAATCAGAGCTGGAAAATCCTCCCTGAGTCCTGTTCAGTAGCTTTGATGGTAAATCTGCACAGTCCCCAACTCAGGAATTGGGAAACGATGTTTTTGCCCACCTGGCAAATCCTTAGTGATGAGGATTCCCTATACCTTGAGCACCCACGTGCTTGGTCCCCTGGAAACCAAAAAGGGGGCTCATCTGGAGGCTACTCTCTTGGGGGCGGTTGAACTGATTTCTGCCTTTTTCAGGTCACAACTATTGCTCAGTGAACAATGGTGGCTGCACCCACCTCTGCTTGGCCACCCCCGGAAGCAGGACCTGCCGTTGCCCTGACAACACGCTGGGAGTTGACTGTATAGAGCGGAAATGAAGACAGGAGTGCTTCATTCCCTCTGCAAGTATTCAGCAGCACCCTACTTGAAAGGGTCCAGACTGAAAACTATCTGACCTGGTGGCTACCATGCCCAGGTCCTACCCAGCCTGAGCCCCAACGGTGTTCCCCTCACTGTTCCCCAAAACATATGCCCTGGGTTTCCGGAATGGGAAAGCCTCTTCCCCTACACCCAGACAGAACCCCCCTACCCCCGAGGGAGGATTGTATGCACATCTCAGTGCTCTGGAACCTTTCCCCAACTTAGCACCCCAGTGGTGAGCAGAGCCTCCCCAGGCCTGAGCTGCCCCCTCCCCCTGTGGCCTTATGAGCTCAGCCTCACTCTGATGCACCTCCATCCTGTTTTCTCCCTGACACACCAGCCAGGGCCACCTAGGCAAGGCTGTGAATGAAGGAGGGAGTTAACTCTCCCCCTCTTTTCTCTTGGTGCTTTGATTTCCCTCCTCATCTTCGTAGCTGTTCCCCCCTGAGTTCTGTACCACCTGCCTCCTGCCCAAGGCCCCCATCACAGTGAGCAAGCCTTGCCCTTCGTTGAAAACCCACTCTGTCTTAGGGCTGTGTGGATACTTGTGGGCGATAAGGAGCAGCCCCTCCCAGATAAGTTACTGGCATTTCAGCAGTAGCCTCTAGTAGGTAAAGCCTTCAATCAAAAGGGTGTCCAGTGGTAGGAATTCAAGGTGTAGAGTCAGGTGTTTGAGAATGAAGATTTTTCAGAAGTGCCTTAAGTTACACCAGTGGTGACCAAAGTATTCCTCTTTGCACAAAGCACCTGGATCCACAGCATCTGGTCTCTTGAGTGGCCTGGCTTCACGGCTGGCAGTGATGTCCCACCTCCCTCACGTCAGGCATAGCTGGGGGCTGGTACCAGCGATGACCCCCCTACAGTCCCTCACCTCCCTCCCCCACTGGTGAGAGCCGACCTACAGTCAACATGAGCTCACTTCTTTGTTTCTCCCTCTGCTCATGGCCCTTGCTGGCTGTCTTCTCATCAAAGAGGGCCAGATTGAGTATTTATACTGCTGACCCAGACCCTTGATTGCTCATTGGTGTAATTAAAGGGACCATTGCCACCTGTCATGTTTCTGTGTTTAGAAACATCTCCAGGCCAGACAAATAGTTACCCAGTGTTACCTTTTATCAGCTGCTTCCCAGAGTTGCAAAACAATAAGAATTTTGGATTGAAAGGTGAGCATAAGGAATTGGAGTCAGGAAAGGTTAGGGTAAGGGAGTAGAGAAGGCTCAGCGGAAAGTGTCACAAAGAGATTGGTCAAGAGGAAAGGGTAGAGAAGGGTATTTAGCAATAGCAATGAGAAAAGCTCTTTAATAATCCCAAAGAGAAAATGGTGCCTTTTGCCAAAGAACACTTACATTTGAGGACATGGAAGAATTTGCTTGTTTTTCTCCTTGGGGAAGAGGTCCTCCCTCTTACCTGCCAACCTCAGTGAGCTCATTTCTCCCTCTCCCCCCTCCCCCACCCCCTCTCCCCTTCCGTACCTTGTCCCCAAGTTACCCTCATCTGCTTCAGCATCCCAGTGGCACCTGGATCAGGAGAGAGCCTTTCCCTGAATAATTGGACTGTTTTGAGAGCCAGATATACTCCCCAAAATCACACGATTTGGGGAACACATGGGTCTTTTATCGAGCCCAGCCCCCTGAATTAGTTTCACTTTTTTTTATATTTATCATTCCATATCAAGCCCTCTATATCAAATGTTTGTCATGATTTTGTATAGTTTTTATAGCTGTTTTCATTTTACTAGGTTCATTCTAAAAGTTTTAAATGGTCAATTCTTAAACTGTGGAACCCACTGAAGGTGCTTATTAACTGTTCCCCAGATTTATACAAGTATTGGATAATTCCTTGAGTTTACAGCTGTACAACTCTCAGTGCAGAAAATTAAACAGTTTTTTTGTTAAAAAAGTCTTTATCTTGTTTGAATGAAGAAATTTCCTGTTGGGGGCTGATTTGCCATGAGATGATATCCATTTAATAATCCGAGTATAAAATTACCGTATCTAGCAATTCCACTTTGAAGTATACACCCAAAGGAATTGAAAGCAGGGGCTCAAACAGATACTTGTCCACCAGTGTTCATAGCAGCATTTTCTCAGGAACCAAAGGTAGAAACAGCCCAAATGCCCGACAGAGGAAAGGATGAATAAGCTGTGTTGTAGGACTACAGCAGAACGTTCGTCCAGCCATAAAAAAGTTCCAGCATGTTACAACCTGGACGAAACTTGAAGTCATTATGCTAAGTGAAATAAGCCAGACACAAAGGAACAAATAATATATGATTCCACATACATGAGGTCCCTCAATTAGGCAAATTCACAGAGACTGAAGGTAGACTAGATGTCACCAGGGCTGGGGGCAAGGGGAACGGAGAGTTCTCACTTAATGGTTTCAGAGTTTTTATTTAGGGCCATGGAAGAGTTTGGGATGTAAATAGTAGTGATGGTTGCACATCGTGAGTGTACTCAATGCCACTGAATTGCACGCTCAAAAATGGTTAAAATGGCAAACTTTATGTTATATATATAGTCTAACACAACTTTTAAAAATTAAGAATGTAATATACCAAAAACTGTTAAATGTGCACTTTAAGTGAATTGTATGGCATATGAGTTATAGCTCAAAATAGTTTATTTTTTTAAAAAATCACTGTAATTAAAAAAAGAAAAAAAGTTTGTGATGGAAGATTGGCAAAATGCTGATCACTGTAGTAGTTGGCTACATCCTAAAGATTCCAAGATTCTAGTCTAAGTATTCCTGTGGAAGGACTTTGCAGATTGAATTAAAGTTATTAGCTACCTTAAAACAGGGAGATTCTTTATCCTGCACAATGCAGGTGGGCTCTGACAGCCAGAAGAGGAAGGCAGAAGAATCAACTAAGGCAAAAACATAAAGCAGGCAAGACGAGGCTGAAGGGTAAGAAGGTCTCAATGGTCACCGGTGTCTTCAAAATGGAGAAAGGCTGTTATGAGCCAAGGAGCAAGGTCGCCTCTACAAGCTCAGAACAATTCCTGGCCAACAATCAGCAAACCGGGACCTCAGTCCTACAAACACAAGGAACCAGGTCCTGCTCCAACCTGAACGGGCCTGGGAGCGAGTTCTTCCCCAGAGCCTCCAGTAAGGGGCGCAGCCCTGCAGACCCCTTGATCACAGCCCTGTGAGACCCTCAGCAGAGGACACACCTATGCTGGGCTTCTGACCTCAACTGGGAGAGTTTCCATGGTGGTGTTTTGAGTTAAAAAATGTGTGGTAACTTGTTACAGCAGCGATAGAAACCTAATACACTTGTTGGTATTGGTGTTGGCATATGGGATTATGCCAGATACTTTCCATTCGTCCATCTACTCTCCCCATCCTGATCCGAACCCCAAGAGGCCAAGCCACGCGGATGACATCTATGGGTCACTTGCCCCCTGGCTTCCTAGCAGGCAAAGGAGGGAAAGAAGAGAGTGTGACTAGATCTTTACACTCCCTCCCTGCTGAGTTGCTACCAGGGCTGGCTGTATCTCTTGACCAGACGTCACTGTCCCTCTCCAGGGGTCCCCCCCCACCCTGCCAGGGTCCCCAGAACCACTTCTTCCCCCAGTCTGTCCGGGCATCAGGGAGGTAACAACCCCCTGGTCCTATCTGCTCAGACTGGTTCACCACACCCCAGCCATAACTTTAACCTTACTCAAATTATCCTAATATGAGCACGTCTATCTTGTTGAGACCCTAACTGATACAGGAGTTCCTAACTGTGGTCTCTACTTTTGCGTATGTTTGTAGTTTTGTTAAAAAAAAAGAAAGTAAAAAGCTATCTCATAATCATCTCATGAATACTTGTATCCAGTTAGGATACGTGTTACAGCATAACTAGTAGGGGTATGAATTATACAGATGTACACAAAATGTACCAAAAAAGTCCTATTTACTCCATAGCTCATTTTGATTTTCAGACTCGGAGCCCTGCATTGGCAGACAACTCATTCTAGGGGAATTCTAGTTCAATGCGGTAATTTCTTAGTCACTCTGGGTTCAAACTCAGTCATATTCAGGAGTCTTGCTGCTCCCTCCTTCCTCTGGGTTCTCCCACAGGCCTCAATCCAAACCCTCTGCAGCTTGCAGACCTGCTGCTTAGGACGCCCCCAGCCCAGCATCCCCCGCCCGGTCTCAGGCTGGCCAGTGGTGGTGCCTGAGCTTGGCGGCTCGGTTTCTCAGGGTCTCCCTCTGTGTGTCTTAGAGTGGTTGGTTCTGTGGTCCTCACGGGTCACTCTGCAGCCTCCTCACCCCACCCTCTGGCCTACTGGGCCTGCAGTGGCTCCCTCAGCCCTCCCTCAGCGCTTGTGCAGATGGGGTAAGATGCAGCTGGCCCTCTGTGCCGCGAGGGGGACAGGGCAGTCAGTGGGCCGCCACCTTCTTCCTTCTACCCCACCTCTCCCACTCTGCTCTGAGCCCTCCTGGGGGCTCCTCTGTCCATAGGCATGGCCTTGCACTTCTTTTCCAGCTCATACCCTTGCTCAGTACCACCCCAAGAACATCCCTTCTGGGAACGTATGGATGGGGCCTGTCTCTGAGGCAGGGGTCCATGGGTGGGATGGAGAGCGAAAGGACACCCCAGAGGATGATGCCTCAAATGATCAATTTACCTAACACACACACACACACACACACACACACACACACACACAATTTCAGACTCCAAAAAAGAAAGACTAACGGATCACAGGGAGGAAAATTACAGCATAGGGAATATAGTCAATAGTACTGTGATAACTCTGTTGACACGTGGTGACAGGTGGCAGCTACACTTATCGTGGTGAGCATTTCGTGATGTAGATGATTGTTGAGTCATTACGTTGTACACCTAAAAAAGAAAATCAATAATAAGGGCATAAACCCACCATGCACTGAGTCTTCTGACTCAAAAAACATAAATAGTAACATTTAGAACGACGCTGAAAGAAGCAAGAAGTCGAGTCTCATATTTCCCCCTCCTACCAATGAGCGGGTCTGTGTGCAGCGCGGAGACATTCAGTGCCGTGAAGGAACGGGTAACGGCCGGTGGATGTTCCGGAAGAACAGAAGAGCAGAAAGTTCGAGACTGTGGAGTCGGGCTTCGATATAGACCTTCGGACCTCAGCTCAGGAGCTGGGCTCCCTGGGGGCCAGGCACTGTGCGGGGAAGGGGCTGGAGCGAGCGCCTAGACCTTCCCTGCCTCTGGCATCTCCAGCCCGGAGAAGGGATGGTGTCGTACGTCGGTGCCCAGTTGTCCACCAGTTGCTGGTCATGTGGGTCTGTGTTCCCCGTGCTGGTGTCCATCCGCGCACTGTGGCCCCGGCTGCCAACTCCCTTATCAGGGGCTTCCAAGGAGAGGGGTAGCGTGGGGCAGACCACCCTCCCTGAGCTCTTCACTTCTTTTCACCGCAGACCCTCCTGAAGTGAGCGAGGGAGCCCAGAACAATAGAGGCTAGTCCACTTTTAACAGAGAAGGTGGCCCTGTGCCTGCCCCCGACCTGTCCACACCTCCTAAGAGCCCTCCCTGACCTTCCCCATGGGATGCCTCGCTCCCCAGTCCCTTCCTTCCCCTCAAGTCTGGGTGATTCACTCCAGGGTGGTCCGCAAAAGACTTTCAAGGACAGAAACACATCACATTAACAATAGCATTTTGCGGGGAATGGGAAAGACGAGTACAAAACAGACTTACTAGGATTTCTCGGAAAGGACTGAAATCACTTGTATTCGGGTTCCCCAGGATACGCTTGTAAGCATGATATAACGATTTTATTTCTTAAATGCCAATACAGACAACAAACTGAAAGTTACATGCCTTTGTAACTAAGCAAACCTGTGACAAAGATGTTTCGAAGATAATAAAAATGTTAAGAGGAATTGGTATTGAAAAATTCCTTTAGTGGGAACTGAAGGTTTGCAGACCACCGGCTTGGAAGGAGGACGAGACCCGGGCCCCGGTGCTCCTGGAAGAGCTGTGGCTGCCCAGCTGCGCTCCGAAGCCCTGCGCTGGCCGCCCCGCTCCTCTCAGACCAGGGTGAGGGTTCCTGCCTCAGGCCTTAACTGTGCAAAAGGACCCGCAAGAGCCTTTGTTAAACAATAACAACAGCAACCAGAGTTAAGAGATGGAAGAGCCGCAGGGGCTTAAAGAACAGGCTCTACAGTTGGCTTCTCATTGGCCTGAAGCACAGCTGGGAATAGATGAGCCTGGGTGACGGCCTTGAGTGACGCTCAGGGTTTCACTCCTGGGCTGTTCCTCTCAAAGGCAATTCCAGAGGATACCGCTAGAGGGCAGGAAAAGCCTCTCAATGCCTGCTTGGAGGGGGTGGGGTGGAGGTGGAGGCTCCCAGGCCTGGAGGCCCAGATAACTTCCCCAAAAGACTCAGCTCGGGCTTTCCCATCGTCCTGCTCCAGAACTTGCCTAATATTGGTTGGTTGCCTCATCTGCTACCAAAGGAAATCTAAATGTCACAACTCCTCAGCATATTTAAGCCTTTTAATGCAGATTTCCCCCCACAGAGCCCGGCCCGGTTCCTCCCAGAGTCCTATCTTCCTCAGTCAACGTTTACAGATGTCCGTGGTGACCGAGCCACAGCAGTGTGGTCAGCGCTGGGAGGAACACACAGAAGTATTCCTAAGTGTATTTGTGTGTACCTGGAAGCTTATATTCATTCCTCCAGAGACCAGGCTCCTAGTGCATCTAAGTGGAGGATGACACAGAATTCCAGAAAATGCAGGCGCTATGGAAGTGAGACCCGGTCCTCACCCAGCAAGTGTGTATCTAGCTGCTTAGGAGATATTAATGCCAGGTGGTGCGAAATGATTGTTTCAAATATTAAGGACTTTAGAGAAGGGAGCTCAGGAAGGATCCTCCAGGAAGAAGCTTTCATTTGATGGATGTAAATGCGAAAGAGGATTCCTTCCTCATGACAATCTTGTGAAGTAGAATTTATTGTGCCCATTGCACGAGTCAGGAAGCTGAGGCCCAAAGTGACGTAACTTCTCAAAGGTCAGTCAGTCAGTGACTATCAGCAGAACCTGCCTCCGGATCTGGTTTGCTCAATAGGCCACACTCAACACATCCTTCCCACCTCCCTTTTTACAGAACATTTCAGTAGAAATTAGAGATTTATTTTTACTGTATTTTTAAATTTTTAAAAATTTTTATGGTATTTTACTTTTTATTTCTTTGTGTTTAGCACATTTACATTTAGAAAACTGGAAAGTCAAGGTTAAGTACAAGAAAAAGAAATCACCAGAAAGCTCACTACTTAACGATCATCCCATTAATACATTGATATTTTATCCCAGAAATACAAACTCACACACACACATAAAATCGTGTTATGTGTATATTGTAAAATGTGTATAACAAAAAATGGGATCCTGCTTAATACACTTTTTGGTGTTTTTATTTTCCATTTAAATAAATGTGCATATGAACATCACTTTTAATGGCCGCAAGAGTATTATATTCTATGAATGGGCAATCAACTCTCACAAACTCTCTTATTGACAAACATTTAGGATATTTCTTTTTTTCTTTCCCTCTCTCTCTCTCTCTNCTTTTTTTTTTTTTTTTTTTTTTGCTGTGGTAAATAACACTTAATAAACACCATTGTACTTACATGAAAGGGCCCTTATTATTCATTTCTCTAGAATAAGACTATTATTCAAAATGTTAAGGCTTTTCATATGTACTGCCCATCTGTCTTCCAGAAGTTGTACCAGTGCGTACTCCCACCAGCAGGGGTGTTTGAGAACACCTACTCCCTGCCTTTTTGCTCTTGGATAGTCCCTTTTTCTATTCATCTTTGCCAATCAGACACATGAACATCGAGGGGAAGTTGTTTATTAAAGCTTACATTCTCTTAGTTGAGTTCAACTTTTAAAACATATATTTATCGATGGTAATTTCTTTTGTCAATTGCCTCTACAAGTTGTTTTTTTTTTAACTGGGACAATCTAATTGACTTATAAGCACCCTGTACATTTTTAAGTTAATTAGCCTTTTGTCCTATATATTGCAAATAATACATCCCAGGGATTTTTGGGTTTTGGGACTCTTTACCTTACAGAAGGCTTTAATGTATATGTAGTTAATTCCTGCCTGTCCTGTGTATTTGACATGCATCTCAGAGCAGCGTAAACTAGAATAAAAACTCTGGCCTACAAGTCATGAGGCCAAGCGTGTCCAAACTACCCTCAGTGGCAGCTAGTATTTTTCAAGATAGCTACAACACTGTCTCCCATCCCGCATATTCTTTTTTTTTTTTTAAGATTTTATTTATTTATTTGACAGACAGAGAGAGAAATCACAAGCAGGGGGAGTGGGAGAGGAAGAAGCAGGCTCCCTGCTTACAGTGAGCCCTGATATGGGGCTCGATCCCGGGGCCCATCATGACCTGAGACAAAGGCAGACGCTCCACCGACTGAGCCACCCAGGTGCCCCACATCCCACATATTCTTCAAATTTTGTGTTGATGTGATGATGACATTTTTCCCACTGAGAAGTAGGACTTACTTTCCTCCCTTTGAATCTAAGGGGGCTCGTGACTACAGAGAGGCTACCGTGTCATACCGGAGGCTAGGCCGTGCAAGATACAAAAGCCTCCCCCATCCCATTGGATTCTCTCTCTAGGAGCCCAGCCTCCACGATGTGAGGAAGCTCAGGCCGCATGGGGAGACCACGTGTAGGTGTCTGGCGTGGTAGCCCCCCCTGAGGCCCCAGCCTACAGCAGGCATCGACCACCAGACCTTCAGGTGAGGAGACCTCCCAGGTGACTCCAGCCCACGCCACTAACAGCAACCCCACGGCACAGCCTGGTGATTCTAGTTAACTCCATGTTGTCAGTTTCAGCCCTGTTTTAAATCAGACCCTCTGAGGCTGGAATCAGGCCCCAGTATTCCTTTAGGGCTCTTCACAAATGATTCTGATGTGCAAGAAAGTGAGAATCATTGAAAAAGTTTCTGGAGGAAAAAAAAGAACCTTATGAGATGTTGATGGGGATCTAGTTGCGTCCATAGATCAATCTGGGAAGAATCACCATCTTTTTTTTTTTCTTTAAAGATTTATTTATTTATTTGAGAGACAGAGAGAGTAGGGGGAGGGGCAAAGGGAGAGACTCTCAAGCTGACTCCCCGCTGAGCATGAAGCCTATGCAGGGCTGGGTTGTATGACCCTGAGATCATGACCTGAGCCAAAACCAAGAGTTGAACGCTTAATAGACTGAGCCACCCAGGCACCGTGAGAGTCACCATCTTACTAACACTGAGACTTGCAATCCATCAACATGGACTGTCTCTCCATTTATTTAAGAAGAACTATAATTCCTGAATAATTACTACACTCTGGTCCTTAGCCTAAATCATGTATATAATCATATTTTTACTGATGAGTCATCTGAGCCCAGAGACGTTAAGACACCTCCGAAGACCACACAGCTAGCATGCCAGAATTCCAAGCTTGATCTGTCTAATGCTATTTCCCCTTCAATCTGTTGCCTCTTCTCACTATTAAGGAGGTGGACAGCCCCCAGCCAGTTCTGGTTTAGGGCATTTCGATGGTATAATCAGTTGCCTTTTAAAAGAGATGAAGGATTGATAAAAAATGAAAGGGAGATCGAGTTATCTAGAGTAACACGGAAATACATCCAATATGTAGAGATAAGTGAATAAGGAAGTCACAGAACACTGTGTATCCCACTACCTATTCTTGAACAACCGAACACGTGTATTCACACATAGGGAAGGCCTGGAAGGAGACACAGGAAATTCCTCACAGTGGCTCAAGGTGGGGGATGGTGGGGTGGTGGTGGGGTTAGCAGGGTCAGTGAGAAGGATTTAACTTTCCACTGTAGACTACCTCTACTGTCTTTAGAGTGCTTTATTGTAAGCATCTGTTACCCTTACAATTAAAAGAATTTCTAATTGTGAGAGTTGGGGAAAGATTGTCCCCATATTGCCAATTGCAGAACCTTGAAAACAGGAAGCTCCTTTGTTCCCCTTCATCACTGTGGTGACTGTGGAGTAACTCCATCCTTCTGAGGGTCACGGGTACGGGCTGCGCCTGGCAGCGGTGGGGGCGGGGAAGGCAGGTGCACACACCTGAGGGAACAGGCGTGTCCCTGTCGCGCCCTGTGCTCCCCGGATAGGTGGGCTGGGAGTGTCGGTGTAGGCGCTGCCGGCAGGATGAGGCTGTACGTTGGCCCCCTGGTGTACACGGGCCGCTGACCCCATCTCCAGAGCTGCTCACCCATGGCCCGCGAGGGCCTTGCAGCAGTTCCTGTCCACGGCCGAGGGTGCCATGTGGAAGTGACAAAGAGGAAGCTGTGGCTGTATCAGCCAGGGGGTCTGGGGAGGGCCACCTGCTCCTTGCCCTGTGGGGATGAAGTGCTCCTACAAAGACTCAGCAGGACAAGGGATGCTCCCTCGGGCTGCCTCGGGGGTCCCTGGAGATCCAGGAGTGCATGGGACCTTCACTCTGCTTCTCCTTCTCCCTTCTGTCATCACCCCCAGCCAGCAGCCTTCCCCACCCCCACTGCGCCCAACAAGCTGCACTCCCCAGGCACTTCTCGCATGGCACTGACATGACCTATTTCTGTGTCCACATCCAACACCGGCCTGTGAGTGTTTTGAAGGCAAGAACTCTGTCTTACTCCTCTTTGCTTTCCTGATGCCTGGAATGAGGGGGGTAAATAACAGGGACGTAACCTTAATTATTGAATGGATGGACGAATACATGGGTGGAACTAATGCAATGGAAGCTGACGTATTCCCACCCAAAATAAATGTGTCTCCAGCCCAAACTCTCTCCGCTGCCTAGACGTGGGCCCACACACCAGCCTGCTGCCCTTGAGTGTGGGCCGGAGGGGTGTGTCGTGCTCTAGACACACACACACCCCGGCAGACACTGGGTGTCTGTCCTCACTGGCCCTCCTGAGTGTCTGAGAAGAGAGCATGAAGGCTGGTTTGCAGAGCTCCAGGTGGTACAGGTGCAACGGAAGTCCTGAAAGAAGGTCTGGGCGACCCTTGGGAGTCGAGACCCTGGCTTTTGTGACCTGGTGAGGGAACAGCATGGCTTCTGCCTGTTCACCAAGGCAGTGATTTGGCCCAACCGTGTTGGTTCTCAACGCTCATAGGAGCCTCCCAAGTATAGTCTGAAACTGGCCCACGTACGTGGAGGTCAGGGGGAGGCCAAAGAAAGAGGCAGGCCACTCCAGGTTGACAGGTGGAAGTATTTTTGTTTTTTGTTTTTTTCCTAAAGGTTTTATTTATTCATTTGACAGAGAGAGAGAGCGCGCACAAGCGGGGGGGAGGGACAGAGGGAGAGGGAGAAGCAGACTCCCTGCTGAGCAGGGAGCCCAACGCGGGACTCAATCCCAGGACCCTGGGATCATGACCTGAGCTGAAGGCAGACACTTAACCGACAGAGCCACTCAGGCACCCCTGGTGGCAGTTTTAATAAGCAAAGGGAATTCACATACAAGGCTCATCTTGGGCGGCAGCAAGACAAATGGATCTCTATACCTGCCCGCCAGATCCTAACAGTTTATATAGAGAGGCCGCCATGCATTCAGTCAAGTAGACAGTGCAGGTGTTCTCAACACCACGTCATTGTCTCAAGGCGGTGTCCTTGGAGCCACCTCTAGGAGCAGGAGAGGCAAGCGAGACCCACATTCCAAAGACAGGGGAGGGGCTGAGAAGCCTCTGATTGCTGGGGTCTGGCTCATGGGTCAACTGGCAGTCAGTTCTTTTTGCAGACTTCTCCCAGAAGGCAGGCACCGGGGCCCTAAGTAGAAGCAGATGGGGGTGCCCATCTGCAGATGACGCTTTCTGCCCAGAGGTAAGCTGACATGTTATTTTAGGACAAATGATTCTATTTAATGAATATAAATATTTTATACTTCCCCTCTTTCCAAAAATAAATTGAGACAACTGCCCATATCTTAAGGGAAGTGGGTTTTTGTATGTTAAGGAGTTCTGTGTTCTGGAAGGCACCCACACTCCCTGCATATGAGGTTCCCATGACCCTGGCTTGAAAGGGAAAGTGGGAAATGAAGCAAAATAGCCTTAAGCCAAGTAAACTGTCTCAGGGGAAACCTGGGGTGCCTGGGGAGTTGGGGAGGAAACAACTACAGTGGACATCTCTCCTCAGTGGGCCCCACGGTTCTGGGGGAAGGTCAGATCACTGAACTGGCCCCCTTCAGAGGCCAGAAGCTGGCCACCCCGTGGAGACTCCATAGTCTATTCATTTCACCTGGGTTTTACGATCATCCCAGCCACTAGCTTAACTACTCCTTCAATATTTTTGTTTCCTTGGCTCTTCCTGCCATTGACATACCCTGGTGATACAGATGAGGAATAATTCCTCTATTTTGAAAAGCTAGAATTTTTTGGTCACCCATTTCATTTTTATGGTATTTACTTGCATATCTGGAGTTTAAGCAAAGATAAAACCTCCTCTCCCGGGGCAGTGTATCATCAGCCCATTACTAACAAGTACTTGGACTATGCAGAAGAATCAGGAATTTTAGCATGGGGTTAGTGATTAGAGTCCCTCTGCCTTATTCTTTTCATATTATTCATTTACTACTCAAAGATCCACTCTGTGCTTACATATTACTGACAAAACCTCATGGCTATTTTTGAAAATTCTTTTTATTGAGCTATAATTGACAGGTAACATTATATTTGTTTCAGGTGTCCACCATCATGATTTGGTATTTGTATATATTGCAAAACGATCACCACACTTAATCTAGGTAACATCCATCACCATATAGAGTGACATATTTTCCCTTGTGATGAAAACTTGTAAAATCTCTTAGGGACTTTCAGACATGCAATACAATATCATTAACGATAGAGTCAGCATGCTGCATGCGACAAGCCCAAGACTTATTTATTTTGTAAATGGAAGTTTGTACCTTTTGGGCCCCTTCCCAGTTATTTAAATTCCCAACAAAATGAATTGCTTGCTTTATAAGAATATTAGAAGGCGCCCACACTCCTGGCTGCGCTGAGCTGGAGGAACGCACACCTGTAACTTGACTCTCCCTAACCGGTGTTGGCAGTGGAGAGCCTCAGCAGACATCAACACACCCCCAAGCTGGGAGCACAACACAACTAGGAAGGCTGTTCGCGAAGCCGGTCATGCTGGGCACGTGGCCTCTGCCAGTATTGAGTAAATCCATCTCTGGGACAATCCACTCCTCCGAGATCGCATTCCAGGGAGGCAGTCTGTCCAGCAGCCGTGTGTCCTCGTTTATAACTGACGGACCTGCCCACCTGAAGGCAGCTGGCAGAGGGCCGGGCCCGTGGTGCGCCCTCAATGAATGTTAGTTTGTTAACCTCACACACAAGCTTATCTGTGCCAAATTGCTGACGGATTGCCGTCTTCTGCGCCTGCCTTAACTGGGGTTTTGTCCACAACACTCCTCTGTTTGGGCGCCCCTCTCGGAGACCATTACCGGCGTCTAGAGGGCAGTAGCGACACACTTATTCAAACCTGAGCAGGTCCAAGAAGAGGACAGTGGGCAGCATAGGAAGAGAAGGTGAGCCCGGCCCATGCTACTGATCGCTGGGCCCTGGGTCATGGAATTACCGGGAATTTCCGGATGACCCATTGAAACAGAGGGGCCGAGCCCAGGTGAGGGGGAGGAGCTTGGGGTGGGAGGACTGAGCCTTGCTCTGCTCACAGAAGGCGTGGAGTCTCGCCCGGTCCTGTTGCAAGGCAGTCTTGTGCAAGGCGCACGGTGCGTGCTGTGAGGCAAAGCCACGCTTCCCTGAAATGACAAGCCTCGCGGGAATTCTCTGCAGACAGAAAGCGGAACTAGAGCTCGAGTCACTTCGGGTGAAAGTCCAGCCCACGAAACCCCCCTTGGTGTGCCTCTGCATGTTATCAAATTAGCCCTGGCCACAAGGCAACCCCACGGCTGCTGTGAACCCAGACTCCCAGGGAAGTGCACAGGCCCGGGGCCCTCTTCACATCAGTGACCTTTCTGCCCTCGACACAAATCATAATTTTTGTAAGCAGACCTCACCTGTAATTTGAAAAATATCATTCTCGGGTCTTGGGCCCGATTTCTAATTTATGACACTTTTCCTTTAGCCTTAGCGTGGCTTCTTTTTCACAGACCTCAACTGTGCAAAGACCCATTCTCACCCCCACCCCCAGTGCCTCGTGCTTTGGTCTTGGCCCCTCACCACCCTCCGTCTGTCAAGGCCTCCTTGTCCTCCAGCAACCCTGTAGTGTGTGCATGCGTGTGCGTGTGTGTGTGCACATGCGTATGTGAAGATCCCCCATGAGGTAGAAGCCAGTAGATGGGACAGCATTCATTCGTTCAATCAACAAACATTGATTAGGCACTTGCTGTGTACGTGGCGGAGGCCCAGAGCAGTGGAAAGACAAAAGCCTTGTGTTCCTGGTGGGGGACAGGCCAGCAGCCACTGCTAAGAGTAGCAGGATGTTGGGGTGAGAGGACCAGTGGGGCCCCCTCTTTAAAACCGGAAAGAGGCAAAGCACGCCTCAGGCTCATCCCGCTACCCACATACACCTATCCTGGGAGAGGGCTCACCTTCCGCTCAGTGCCCACAGGCCTCAGGCTTCATCTAGGGAAACATTATGAATGCATTGTTTCTCCCACAGATTTTTGATTTTTGTGAGGATCGAAACTCTGATAGTCTCCACATCTGCCTGCAGGAGGTTTTCTTTTAAGGGGAGGTGGTGAGGAGAGAGGATGCATTTTTTCCAGGCCACGACAGTCTGGAAATGAGGACAGCCTCTTTCCTACAGTAGCCAAGCTGACTCCCAGAGTTGTGGCATCTGGGGAGTGGTGGGGAGGCCTCAGTGTTCACTACTGTGGAAATCAGGGGAAGGCGGATCTGGGGGTGGCGGTGGGGAGGAGCTGGAAGGTACTTCATATAGGCAGCGGTAGACGTGAGCCACATAGGTTAAGGTGGAGAGAGCAGGTACCCGAGGGTCACAGGACCACAAGAAAATGACGTTCCTTGAGTGCTGAGAGGAGGTCAGGCACTTGTTACTGTGGTAGCCCATGTGAGGTCATAGAGTTAGCACAGTGAGGTGGCCCCACGTCAATCCTCCTGCTCATCTCCAGCTGTGTGTCCCCTCGTGAGTTACTTAGCCTCTCTGGGCCTCATTTAACTCATCTGGGAAACACTTTTAATGATACCTCCTTTAGGGGATTGTAGAGATAATGTTTGGAAGGGAATGGGCACATTGAAGGCATTTCATAAATAACGCCCATCATAATTACCACACAGCACATACAGCAAGTCTGGGAGGTTTATTCCCTAGCAGAAATTTTAGAGATCTTCCAGTTCAGTGGTTCTCAAACTTTCGCCTGGATCAGAACTACCCAAAGGACACATTAAAACGTGCATTTCTGGGCTCTACCCCTCAGAGGTTCCGATTCGGTATGTCTGGGTGGAGCCTGACAATGCATTTCTAATAAGTCCCAGGCAATCCTGATGCTATTGGTTTGAGGACCACACTTTGAGAAACACTGTGCTAGCTTACATTACTGATTTTAGAGATAAGAGTCCTGAGGCTCAGAGCGTTTGTTCCTTGCCCATGGTCAATAGAATCTAGGCCTCCCAGCTCCTGTCCAGGCCAAGGTTGGAGGCAGGAGAGCAAAGTGCCAAGCACCCGGGGAGTGCCAGAATGCAAGAAATTAGACTCCAGGCAAAGGGATCCAGGATGGATCCAAGGCTCTAGCAAGAGGAATGAGCTCGACACAGGCCTCAGGGCAGGCCTGAGCCACAACAGCCCAAGTCTCTGGGCTCAAGGAAGTGTGTGTGAGGGTAATGTGTGGGTGTGGGTGTGTGAGTAGAGCAAGAATTACACAGATGGTATGGTGCGGATGGGAGATGAGTGTGTGTCTGTGTGGATGAGTGTGTGAAAGTGTGAATGAGTAAGAGTGTTTGAGTATGTGAGTCTGTGTGTGTGTGAGAGAGAGTGTATTCATCTGTGTGGATGAGTGTGTGAGTGTTCAAGTGTGAGTCTGTGCGATTTGTGTGAGCAAGAGCATGTGTGAGTGTGTTTGAGATGAGTGTGAGCATGTCTGGGAGGATGAGTATAGAGGGTGTGTGATTTGTGTATGTATAAGTGTGTGAGGATGTATGTGTGAGTGTGTTTGAATACATGTGTCTCAATGGTGTATAAGTATGTGAGTGTGTATGTGAGGATGAGTGTGAGAGTGTTTCTATGTGAGTGTGAGAGTGTGTGAATGTGTGCGAGTGGGTGTATTAGCCTGCTTGGGCTACCACAAAGTACCATAGACCAAGCAGCTCAAGCCATAGAAGTTAATTTTCTCACAGATCTGGAGGCTAGAGGTCTGAGATCAAGGTGCTGACCATGTAGGGGAGGAAATATTTTCCTTATACTCCTCTAGGTTCCTCGCTGATCCACTAAATTGACGTAACATAGATTAACAGGGGGAAATCAAATTTAACTTTGTAGAGGCAGAAGCCCCATAAAAATATGAGACCCTAAGGCAGTCAGGCAACCAAGGCTTATGTGCCATCCTAAGCTAAGGAGCAGAATAGAGGCCTGGGGCTTCAAGGGGGTGGAGAGTGATTCATAGCACAGGGCCACGAGAAGAGGAGATGCTTGTCATGCCTTGCAGGTTAGTCTTTCAGATAAGAAAGTTATCTGTGGCCATTGCTGTCATTCTAGGGCAGGCCCCCATTTAAATTCTTCTAGGTAATTAAGGGAGAGAGAAAATTTTTTCTCTGAATGTTCCAGGTCTTGACTGCCTTCAGCTCAAAATAATCAAAAAGTGGCACATTTTGGGGCCACGTATTCTCCCTTTCAGCAGGTTTGGCTTCTTCTAAGGCCTCTCTCCATGGCTTAAAGGTGGCTGTCTTCCCCTATGTCTTCACACGGTTGTCCCTCTGTGTGTGTATGTCCAACTCTCATTTTATTATAAGGACACCAATTATAGGGGATTAATACCCACTCTAATGACCTCATTTAACCTTAAATACCTCTTTAAAGGTCCTGTGTCCAAACACAGTCACATTCTGAAGTACTGGAAATTAAGACTTTAACATACTAATATCAGGGGGACAGAGTTCAGCCCATGACAATATGTGTGTGTGTGTGTCTGTGTGTGTGTGTCTGTGTGTCTCTGGGTGTGTGCCTTACAGAAAGTTCCAGAGGACACCCTGATTAGCTGCCTGTCCTTCAGGAGCACTAGTGTGTAAGAAATCTGGTTTTCTTTCCTGCCACATCCTGGGCTTGTGAGTGTGTGGGGGAGGCTGAAGAACTCTGACGTACCACAGATTCATGCAGTTCTCATCAGGATTTGAGACTAACTCCTCCTAAGTTCGAGTGGTGTTTCACCTGTATTAGGCTGTGTCTTCTCCCAAGCACTGCCCGGTGACAGCCTCGCCTTCACAAGCCCACCCTCGCTGATGTTCCCTGCACAGAAGAAGGGCAGTTTGAGAAGCATGGCTGCCCTCCAAGGATGGTGTCGGTTCTGCCCACACCAGCCCCCTGTGGCTTGCCTCTTTTCAGGAAGCACTCCTCACGCGCTGTCATCCTTTGCTTGTCTCCAAGGCCAGACCCCATGATTTTTAAAGCTAGAAAAGATGTTTTTGAGACTCCCTCTAGTTAGTTAAGGTTGTTCTTTCATAGTGAAAGAACTGTTTGTGGGCCTGAAGGGGGATGTGGCAATAATTAATTTCAGGCCTTATGAAAGGCGTGTTTTCCATTTGGAACGGATTATTACCTAATAGACCATCTTTTATAGGAACTGAACAAAGACTCGCTGACACAATCCCAACTGTTGGCTGTTCTCAGGACAGCTGGACAATTAGTTTGCTTCTGGGTGCAGCACACACAAAAGAAGGAACCTGAGTACACATGGACTTTTCATTTGACCTGGATAAGTGCTGAGGGATGAGCCACCAAGAGAAGGTCTCAAGGGTGCTCTGGGGCCACCAGATTGTCACAAGGTTGGATGCACAGGCTGCAGGCCAGCAAAGCCACAGAGCAGCAGGAAGCATGGGGACTAGCTTACTGGGCCCACTCCATCATTGGGCCCACTCCATCATTGGGCCCACTCCATCATTGACACTCACTAAATATTTGTTGACCAAATGACTGGTTGAGTACTGAAAAATTTGAAATAAAGGGAGGAAAAGAGAAAGCCAGGGCTACTGGAGCGATGGATTATAGGCTTCCTTCTGGAAGGGTCACTGCAGTGGTGACACTGCCTTTGAGAAAAGCTTTTAGGACACATGTCAGTCTGCCTAAAATTATTTACTGGAGTGCCCATTGTATGCAGAACACTGGAAGGGAGACAAAAGAGATGTTCTCAAGAATTTTGATTTTCTGCTTATATGCTATATTTAAAAACCATAATTGCAACTCAGACATGAAGTAGGGTTCTCCAGAGAAACAGAACCAACAGGACATTGATAAGGACATAGAAAGAGATTTTTTCCCCCAGCTATCCGAGATACAATCGACATATAACATTGTGTAAGTTTAGATGTACAACATGTTGATGTTTGAGAAAGAAGTTTATTCTGAGGGACTGGCTCAGCAATTATAGAGGCTGAGAAGTCCTGCAGTGGGCTCTCTGTAAGCTGGAGACCCAGGAAAGCCCACAGGGTCATCCCACTCCAAACCTGAAAGCCTGAGATCCAGGGGAGCCAGTGGTGTGAGTACCAGTCCAAGTCTGAAGGCCTGAGAGCCAAGAGCACTGATGGCCAAGGGCAGAAGAAGATGAAGATCCTAGTTCAAGAGGAGAGAGAAAATTCACCCTTCCTTTGCCTTTGTGTTCTGTTTAGGCCCTCATGGATTGAATGACGCCCACATGCATTGGTGAAGCGATCTTTACTCAGTCTACTGATTTAAATGCTAATCTCTTTCAGAAACATCTTCAGAGACACCCTCAGAATAATGTTTAACCAGCTCCTCTGTTCATCCCTTAGCCCATCAGACTGACACGCAAAATTAACCATCACAAAGGGCACTTGCGTGGCTCAGTCAGTTAAGCGTCTGCCTTCAGCTTAGGTCGTGATCCAGGGTTCTGCGATCGAGCCCCACATTGGACTGCCTGCTCAGTGGGGAGTCTGCTTCTCTCTCTCTGCCCCTCACCCCTCACTCAGGTTCTCACTCTGTCTCAAATAAAGAAAATAATATCTTTAAAAAAAATTAACCATCGCAATACATAAGGAAAAAGACTGGATGGGAAATCGAAAAATAATAGTCATTGATTGTATTGAAGTCATGGGATTACAGCTAACTTCATTTTTTCGACCTGACTTTCTATGTTATTTTTTGGCTTTTACCATCAAAATAGGTTTTTTAATGTGTGTGAAATGTACGCTGTTGTGATCACTGCAGGCATCTCGGACTGGGGGTGCCTTCCCTGCACCCACAATCTAATCTCGGAGGATAGGAGCTCAGTAACAGAGGGGGGAAGACCCCAGCAGGGACAAACTCTAGCCATTCTCAGGGCAGCTGCCCTCTCCATGGAGCCACATTTGCGCCGTGTCCTTTATTCATTTTGCCCCAATAACCTGAAAATCTGGCTTCACTTTTTATTCCACTCTATCATACTTTCCCACTCATACATTCATTCAGCAGATCTTTGTTAAGCAACATTCTATGAACAATGAGCTATACTAGGCCCTGGGTGTAACAAAGAGAATCAGGCCCTGGGCACCTGGCTCTGGCTTATAGAAGAGGTAGGTATTTAAGCAAATGTGGGAACAGGAACAACGATATGATATCAGAGCTCAGGGCCTGGAACCTGAGCTGCAAGAAAGGGAGGCTTCATGGAGGAGGTGATGCATTTGACGTGAGTCTCAAAGAAAAATTAGAAGATAAATAATCACAAAGACTTTCTGTGAGGAAGGAACTATGCAGAAAAGGCATGGAAGATTCAGCTCTCATTACCCTCATGTAGGGTAATGTATGTTTATAGGAAGGGGCTACGAGGACACGAGCCTGGATCCGAGGATGCAAGAGGGAAGGGAACATAAAGTAGGCGTGGTCAGACTTTGCAGGACCTGGTGTGCCCTGCAAAGGAGTATGGACTTATCCTACAGGCAATGGGTTGCTTGGGTCTAACAGCAGAGTGAGGACGTAGTAACTGGCTATTTAGCAAGAGAATTCTGATGGCCTTTAGAAGGGTAGGGAAGCCAGATCACCGGCTAGAGGAGCAAAGAGAAGGCTAGTGGGGGAGGGGTGCTGATGATCTGATCTAAGGACCCAGCAGTGGGTATTGACAAGCTACTGCATTACTGTGACTTTACCATCAGTCAGGTGGGAGGAGGAGGGAGAAGCCAGAGGGTCCAGGTGTGAACATACACCCCAACGCCAGGATACCCTCTGTTTCTGCTGCTAACACTTCCTACAGAGTCCCGGGCTGCCCTCCTGCCCTTGTGTCTGGAATGCATCCTCCAAGACTCAGGGTTGGGCTCACCTCCTCTGTGAAGCCCACCAGGGAGGTTCCTCAAAGAGCACTCTCCCTCCTCTGATTGCCATGGCATCGATCTCCACGCTCCACTGACCTGGTTTTGCACTGATATTTACACGTTCTAAATATGTGTCACATCTCAAAGTACAGATCAAGCTCTTTGTGGGAAAGATGACATTATTTAAAGTCTTTCTGGGCCTCAAGGTGCTGGCACAATCTACTGGCCTAATAAACAGCAAAAGATGATTGAGTGATTGCTGTATTGTCACCTGTCACTCTGCTGTCCTCAGTGTTATTTGTGGAGGGATTGCGGGGGGTGGGGGGGGTGGTTCATCAGTGAGAACAGGCCCTGGGCGGGAAGCCAGAAGCCTCAGCCACTTACCGTAAATGCACAACCTTGGGCCACTTAACTTCTCTGGACTTATTTCCTCATCAGTGAAAAAGCAAAGACAGATCTGTAATTGTTAACTCCTTTCCCCTTTTATTGACAACAGAATCCCCTCTCAAATGTGGGCCTGTTACCGACAATAGATGGAAGTGAATCTGCTTTGCACCAAACCCTCATCTCCCTCTCCTCCCTCCTTCCTCCTCCTTCTCTTGGATCTGCAGCGGACTTAGAAAAACAGTTGCTAACCCCCCCAAACTGGGTGGTTTCTTCAAAGGCAAACTTGTAAGATCCAAAGGCCTCCAGGCTCCAGGATGACACAAATGAGCTGTTGGATGGCTCTGGGTCTGCTCACGGCTCATGTCTATTATGCTATGGCTGGGTCTAGGCTGGGGCCTTGGTCAAGCCCATGCTAACTAATTATAGAGAAGCAGTTACTGCAAAATTTCCCGAGGAAACCAAAGCTAGGGTTTGGTTTCCACTTAGATTGAGCAACTTCCTTCCAGGGCACTCAGGCTCCTCAACAAAGCATTCTCTTTCAACATAAGACTAGTCCGGTAACACAAGGGTTGTGATTGTACCTTTGACCTAAATATATACATGCACTTTCGGGAGGAAGCCGGGCCCATGGTTACTCTCTCTGGTGGGGATGTTTACCTAAGTTTGATTGTCCACCTTAAAAATCTTGAGAATCTGGGCTAGATTGAGGTCATAGCTCATGGGCAAGGTGGAGGCAAGGGACAGAGAAGGATATAATGTCAGATTTAAACTAAGGAGTGTTATATCACTATAGAGGGCATTTCACATCTCACTGGAAACCACCTAAAAATAATTTAAACCCACACTAAAGAGGTCCAAGGCTTTCATGACCTGAAGCTTCCCTTTCAATGTTGTGTCTCCTCTGTAGGATATCCGAGCCCCTTGTTCCCTGACCAGCCCAGCTGCTAAGACTCCACCCTGCCCCCTCACACTGGGCAGGACCCTCCGTCAGCCCCTCCTGGCCCTGACAAAGAACAGGAAACCCTTTGGCTAAGGGTTTCAAAAGGCCCAAATTCCTGGGTTTGCTTTCTCCTGACCTGTTCCTAGTGATGTTTGGACTGGTTTTGTCTGATGGGCTATGAGGGCTAATTTCAGGTTTCCCCTTTCTGTGAATTCCTTGATCCCAAATTTCCCAAACACCACTACCTGTTGATTATCAGTTTTGCCCAACCTCGATATCTGGGTTGCTAATCCGTTTCCAGGCTGCTAATTGATTCTCTATTTCTCTCTGTCTCCCTGTCTGTCTCTGTCTCTGTCTGACTCTCTCTATATATATATATTCAATCTCCACAAATAACTTCCAACTTCAGCTTTTTCTATCCTAAAGGAACGACTGTAGTCCAAGATAGCCCGCTGAACCTATCTGCTTTTAAACAGCAGAGTTCCTGTTCTCAGCTGTCGGGAGGTCGTCAGAGGGACTCGTGCGAACTGTATCGTCTCCCACAGAAACGCCCCGCAGAGTCATGGCGGTTAGCGTGGACAGGCAGAAGGCGGTGCTATTGTACACATGTTTACGGGGGATTCAGACCAAAAGACCCCTGCGTGGTGTGATGGAGTGTGTGTGTGTGGATCTAGAGAGAGAGAGACAGGGGTCAAGCACTCTCACCGAGGGGATCTCTATCAGTATACATGGGACCCAAAAGTGAATGAGCTGTATTTTATAGGATAGACAAAAAATATTGTCGCCTTTGGGATTCCCCGTAGGCGATGGCAGTTCTGGCTATAGATACTTAACTGCATGATCCGGGAAGGGCCTAGGAAGAGAACGAAGGTGGTTGGGGAAGAACTCCACAGTGCTCTGCAGTGGTTTCTAGTCAACCTATGGAAGGTTCATCCTGCTCTATGTGGATTTTGCACGTAACAATTTCCCTGTCTCAAAGCTGCCTTCACCTCTCTGGTCACTCATTTCCGTCTAATTACTCTCAGTCACCCATACAATTTAGAAGCAACCACCTTATGGGCCCCAGGTTCCAGAAAGTTCCGCATGATGATATGTTTGTTATGCCCCAAGCCCTTTTTTGAGCCCTTAACATGCTCTACCTCATTTAATCTCACAACAACCCTACAAGGTAAGTGCTTTTATAATCCTCTTTTTTTTTTTTAAAGTAAACTCTACACCCAACGTGGGGCTTGAACTCATGACCCCAAGATCAAGAGTCACATGCTCTATTGACTGAGCCGGCCAGGCACCTTATGTAAGCCTCACTTTAAAAAGACACTTCGGCAACTGAGGCAAGTAGCTCACCCATGGCCCCCCGTCAGGAATGTGATGACTATGGGATGTGAACCAGGTGTCTCAGCTGTGGTCCCCACTCGGCAGCGGTTAAGAGTTCTTGGAGCCAGGCTTCCCAGGCCTCAGTCCCAGCTCTTCAACATACTCGCTGTGAGTCTTGGGGGAGTTTCCCCACCTGCAAAATGGGGCGCTAATAATAATTAATACCTATTAATAACTATCGGATGGTTGAGACGACCGTGACTGAGAGGTGTAACGTGCCTCGTCGTTATGTTTCTTATACTACACCTGCCTCCATGTTTAAATCCCGGACTTTAACGCTCAGACAGATTTATAAACTTTATTCTGAAAATGTATCAACCTTACAGAAAAGTTTCAAGAAAAATACAATGAACACTATACATCCTTCAGGTCCTGTGATTATTAATATTTTGCCACCTTTTAAAATCTTTTTTTCCTCCGTGTACATGCCATCATTACCGATATTTTTGTGAAACCATCTGAGAAGTGAATTGCGTACTCTGCCCCTTGCTTCTAGGAACTAAGCATATATAATGTATCATCAGCATATCTATGATATATATAGCATATATATATAGTTGCCTCAAAAGGCACAAAGTCACTTTCTTCTGACCAAGTTCCTAATTATGTTTGGACTAGTTTTGGTTGATGGGCTATAAGAGCTAGTTTCAGGTTTCAGTTTCAGGTTATACATATAAAGTGGCTATACACACACACACACACACACACGAAGTGACTACACAATTGCCATATTCAGGAAATTTAGCATTAATACAACATACGATCTACTATGCAGCCCATATTCAGATGTCACCAATTAACCCAATACTGCCCTTTACAGAAATTGCCTTTCTCTGTTCCAGGAGCCAACCCAGAATCACATGGCGTTTGCAGTTACCACGTCACACACGTCTCCTTTAAGCTGGAATAGCTCTTCAGCCTCGCTTTCTTTCTCATGTCGAAGCACACAGGGCCTTTAGAATGGCCCCTGTTTGGGCCTGTCTGGTTTGTTCCTTGTGATTAGGTTCAGATGATGCGCTTTGGGCACAACCACTACATAAATGTTATCTTCTTAGTGCATCACGCCAAGAGGCACATGGTGTGAGTCTTAATTTGTGGGGAGATACCGGGAGACTATAAATATCCTGTTCCTCTCAAATTTGCACCCAGTGGTTTCTAGAACTGACCAGAAGGCCTCACATTCCACGACATAGTCAGCCAGTCTGTGCCCGGCTGCCCACGTCCTCCCTTCTGCTGTGTGCTCCCCCCTGTGTTGCCCCCCTGCGCCCCACTTTGAGGACAGGGTCTGCTCCTCATGCCTCCTCCTCACCCCTTCCCTTCCTGTTACAGAGGTTTGCACAGAGAGGGACTCCGTAAATACTTGTCAAATCTAAATAAATGTTAAAAATATGTGATCTGAGGTCCTGTGGAATAAGGCCTCAATCATGGTGCCTTTGAGAAAGATTTCATTTATAGTGAATTGAAGTGAGGCCTCAAAGAACACAAATACCCTTTGTTTCATCTGCCTATGGGGGACTCAGGAAGAACTCTGAGTGGAATGAATGTAAAAAAAGAAAGAGGGAAGGAGAGACAGACAGGGAGAGGGAGTGAGAGGGGAAGGCAGGGAGAGGGAAAGGGAGGGAGAGGGAGACAGAGAGGGAGGGAGAGGGAAGGAAGGACTGGGGTTGGGGGAAGGGAGGGTTCAATATAAATATACCCCTAACCCAGCGACTCTTCTCCACGCTGGGTTCCCAGGAGCAGAGAGTAAGAGACCAGCACCTAGGTGTTCCTCTCCAGAGAAAAAGGACATTGTGGTGGATGTGTATTCATTAATTCATTCAACAAATATTTACCAAGAACCTCTTGTGGCCTGGCACTGTTCTATTTGCTGAGGTCATAAAACAAAGTCCCTACTTCCAAGGAACACACATTTTAGTGAACACTAACAGACAACGAGCAACTGTTCCCCACATGAACGCACTTACACTCGTACACACACACCAGGGGTGCAGAGAGAGGCGCAGGGATGGAATATTTCGGGCCATCAGAAGCAATAAACTAGATTTACAAACAGTAATGTGAAGAAAACTTCATAGTCGAGAAGACTGTGAAAGAAGACAACAGAATTGATAGCAT
Organism: Ailuropoda melanoleuca; assembly: GCF_002007445.2. Lineage (NCBI taxonomy): Eukaryota > Metazoa > Chordata > Mammalia > Carnivora > Ursidae > Ailuropoda > Ailuropoda melanoleuca. The sequence goes on from NC_048223.1 coordinate 56,770,365, forward strand.
GATACCATTGGTAGAACTAAAGATCGCATGCACCGAGTGACGCTGTCCGTGCATCTGTGTATATACACACACGTACACCTGTGTGCACAGCCAGGTGGACACCTGTATGTGAGGACATGTACGTAAATGTGTGCACACATTTATCCAGGGACAGGTACGTATACGTGTAAGTGTGTAAACCGAATGGTGGAGAGGACGGCAGTTGGCAAGGGGATAGAGGGGAAAAACGTACAATGAATCAGACGAGCTCCACCCTGAGGGAGGATAGGAGGCCGGGACCCAAGGTGTCTGAACATCCTGGGGCCCAAAAGCGTGGAAAGGGAGACTTTGTTGCCAAGTACAAAGAAATGAGTGCATCCTCCTGTCCTCCCTGCATTCTGGGACCAGGGTGGGCTGGAGTCTGTGCTTCTGCCTGTGTCTGTGCCGCTCAGCGCCCTGGGGAGCAGCAGGGGCGAGCGTCGTAACAGGAGGAGACGGGCATGAGGCGGGGATTCGCTCCCAGCCGGTGACCACCTTCACGTGGTCACACAGCTCCGGTTCACATTCCAGCTCCATCACCTACTAGATGTGTGACCTTGGGGCCAACGGTTTCACTTGGGAAAACTCAGTTTTCCCCTCTGTGAAATGGGAATGATAACAGCAATCATTTCAGGGGATGATTGTGCGGATTCCAGGAGCCAATGCCTGTAAAGTCCTCATCACAAGACCTGGACCACAGTGCATTCTTGGAAATTCATTATTAGCATTCTTATCTTTTGTTGCCCTGAAGACTGCCAAACTCGTTGAGTGCCAGAGCGTGTTTGGTAGACGGCCGATAGAGTCTGGGCAGGGTACTGGTAACTTGCCAAATGATGCCTGTGGCTTTCACTTTCTAAACACGGCAGACTTGACCTTTCTTGGGCAGCTCCCAGGATCAGGGGCCGGAGATCACTCCAGGACAAACCGCATCTGGCATGTTCCTGTGAAAGAAGCAGAGGATATCAACACGGCCCTGTCGATCTGTCTGAGAAGCTGTTGAACCGCTCATGTTTATTTTTCAACGCACTGTGCTCAGGACAGATTCTTTTTTCTAGAAATTTGGGATGGGATCCCATAAGTGATGGGGTCAGAGCAGCAGGAAGAAGGGGTGTGTGTGCAGACACACACACGTGTGAATAGGAGTGTGTCATCTTGTTCTAGGTGGTTGCTGAGTTCCCATCAGTTTATTTTATGGCACCGGCACTCAACCCTCAGCTCAGACCAGTGTTTATGCCTGATGTTGGCAGGATGGCTTTGGCAGGAATTATGAGCACTGTTTGGAAATCTGTACTTATCAGAGGCACCAGGTTGCAGCATGGTGATAATTACAGGTGGACCCAGAGGTTCACCAGGACAAAGGGTGGGGCAGTTCTTTGTGGCTGAGATTACAGAGCCTTCAGAACTGCTCCGCCCCCTGGCTGCAGGTGGGGAAGAGAGAGAAGGGCCCCCTGGGAGGAGTGATGCAGCTGTGAGGCCAGGGCTGCTGCATTTCTGCCCTCAAAAGCTCAAGTCGACAAGCACAACACTTGGGATTGACTCCTCAGAGGTCCGCAGAAGGTGCTAGACTGTGAACTCCTTGTGGTCAGGGACTGTGCCTAATTGGATCTTGTTCTCCCAGAGTTTGGCACAGGGCCTGGCTCAAAGCAGCTGTCTAGTGTTTGCAAAATAGAATCAGGGGTTGAGGGAATTTGATTAAAGCTTAAAACATAAAGTAGCTGTCATATCTTTTTGCAGTGCGGCCGCTAAAATGAATACCAGCTCTTATGTACAAAGGGCACCTAACCACCAACTTATTGGCTTCTAAGTTCTTTTTTCCCTTTAGAAATGCAAGCTGCAGGGGCTCCCCGGGTGCAATTAGCAGGAACATTCTCGATGGAGTAGCATTTATGCACCTGCAAAATGCTCTGATTCATCTGTTCCTTCACTCTCCAAAGCAAGGTCACTGGGGCATCTCCAGTCTACACTGCAGGTTCCCACTGGGAGCAGGGGCAGGGGTGGGAGGAAGCGCAGTTGGTGAAGGAGGAGAGGAAGGGGTCCATCTCTCTCCTGCCACCCCCTGACGCATAAAGAAACAAGAAACAGAGGTTGTTGTGATCTCCAGTGTTTTGCATCCGGTCTTCCACATCCTTTCAAGGCATCTTGCTCTTCCAAGTAGCTGCTGACAAACCATAGTCCGTTTGAGGCAGACAGGAGTTGCACGAACCCAGAGCACTGAGTTGAGTCTCGGGCACACTTTCAAACTGCGTTCCACACTGACTCCCTTATTAGGCTGTTTGCTGTGATCCCCTCTTTTTTTAGAATGAGCGCTTGTCTTTGCTACCTGAATCACAGATCTCTATGAATATATGATTACGCATGGAAAATTTCCCTCAGAGATTCCCCAGCCTCTGAGTCAGTATAGAACCAAAGAAGTTCTCTCTCTCTCTCTCTCTCTCTCTCTCTCTGGATACACTACATCTATCAGAGCAAGACCGTCTTTGTAGCCGTTGTCTTACATACAATGGTAACGGAGTTGATCTTCTTCTCAGCTCTGGAAAGAACATGCTGAAAAGCCAGTATTCCAACTCGGATCCAGGAGGACAACTTTTCACTTCACTACGAGTCAAATTCATTGCTGGGTATCAGAAGAGGAGATTTAGAATTGACATTGTAGTGGTTTCTTGATTAAAGAACACTTTCTGGTTGCGCAAGTGCCGGACCCAGCGCCCACAGGAAAGATGGGGTAAGCAGCCGTGTAAAGAACGTGGCATTCGAAGTGCGGTAAGTGTGGTTTGAGATGGCGCTCTGCTGCTGCCAACTGTTTCCTTGAGCAAAATCCAGAACCTCTCCGTGCTGTCTGCAGTGGGAGACGCTCTAGCTGAGCAGTGAAGGCTCTGCCTCCGTGCCAAGGCGCTGGGTTCAAATCCTGACGCTGTGTTTTCTTTCTGAGCAATTTACGTCATACACCTTGGCTCCAGTTATCACGATTATAAGATAACAATAGAAATTGTACCTACTTATAGACTTGTCCTGAGGATTAAATGATTTAATTTATATAAAGCTCGTAGAAGAATATCAAGGACCATGGCAATCGCTCAGAAAAAGAAAAAAGGAGCTGATATTATTTACAAAACAGGGCTCATTATGCCTACCTCATAGGAGAGTTTCAGGGACGAAGAGCCAACAATTAAGTATCAGGCACCCACCAGGTCCTCAGCTGAGCCTCCATCCCTCCCCATCTGACATTGGTACGCCTAGAACACTTAGCATGAGCACATGCGGAAGCTTTGAAAGGAGAAAAAGCAGGAAGCAGATACTATGGGAGAGGGTGTGTTGGAGCACCTGGGAGGCGGGAATGTTGTCACCCACAGCAGCCTAGGACCCATGAGGTCCCCTGTCCTCTCTGTCATCCCCGTGCCTCCAGCAACTCACCAGGGCGGGCCCTTCTGAGGCACTAGACTGCACTCTCTCTCTCTCTTTGATGAACTTCTCTCTGTAGGCTGGCTTGATCAAGGTGGTGGCCCCCAGCACAAGCCCTGAGGCTCTGGGATGGTCTACCATCTTCTCGAAGGACTGTCCATCCTCCAGAGCAATGGTTGGCAAACTTCTTAAAGAGCCACAGAAGAAACCTTTACTCCTTTGCAGGCCACATGCTCTCTGACACCGTTACCTGATTCTGCCATCATAGCTCCAAGCACCAGGGACAATACCTCAACAAATGGACACTTTCCAGGAAAAGTTTAGTTAGGGGCTCTGAAATGTCAATTTCATTTCATTTCCACAGGTCACGAAATGCTTGTCTTCTCTAGATTTTTTTCTCAACCATTTGAAAATATGAAAACCATTCTTCGTTCACAGGACACACAAAAACAGGCATGGGCTGGATTTGGCAAGTGGGCCCTAGTTTGCCAATCCCTGCAGATCTCTTTTCTGGTTTAGAGGATTTCCTTTGGATGTCTAGTCACTGTTATTTATTTTTTTTTCTTCTAATGTGATGATTGACTTACCACTAGCCTTGTAGGCTCACCCCAGTGTATGTGGGGGATCTTCTTGAGTGAATGTGATTTCAATCATAAAATGTGTACATCTGTGAACTGTGTATGCTAAGGACTCCTGTGCAATTTTCTTCTTTTCATTCTATTTCTGAATCAGTGTCTGGTGGGCACCCATTAATTAATCTGTTTATTACGATAAAATACACTTAGGAGAAAAACTACCATTGTAACCATAGCAAGGTGTGCCCTCAGCGGCATGAAGTATGTTCACAGTATTGGGCAATCACCACCACACTCCAGTCCCAAAATGTTTTCTTCAAGCCACTGTTAACTTATTTCTCCTCCCCTCAGAAGGTGATCTGTGCCGAACGCAAGCTCGTCGAGGACAGGTCTCCACCTTGCATGCAACGGTCAACATTTCATAAACATGGAAACTACCCGCCTTCATTGAGTTAGAGTCAGAGGGGGAAATTAAAACAGCAAGTCTGATTTTCAGGAAAATAACAGCCATTTAATTTATCTTAATATTTTGTCTTGATTTTTCTCTTATTCTAATGTCATTTTAAACATGCCATGATTTTGTAGGTTGGGGTTTCAAGATTTGTCCAAACAATGAATTATTTTCTCCTAAAATAGCTAGAACTCCTTTCTCCTAAAATAGCAAGAACTAGTTCCTCTTTCTTGGTGGAGCGAGGCACCCCTAGATGATGTAGGGACCAAACCCAACGATGGCATGAGGGAAAACACATGTGCATACAGTTTCCTCGTACTTTCAATACACATAGACACCTTGGATATATCGTTAAAATAACATAAGAAATGGCCTGAGATATTACTGACTCTATATCTATGTGAGGCCTTGGCATCACTATGTGTGAGACAATCCTCCGGTTAACACAAGGAAAGACCTAGCAGGTGTCTTTCACACCCTCGAGCTGTTTGTCTCAATATCTGATTTTTCTGAACCAGGCATCACCAGCCTCATGCAGCCAATGGACCGTGAAGGCTCCCCGATCCTTATTCTGGAGCCAAATCCCACCGGACATGTAAAACTGAGTTATAGCTGTGCTAGCCAGGGCTTTGAGCCAGCCTGGCATCGAAAACCCTTTTAGGTGTGTTTTTGCTCAGAGGCTTTCTTTTCTTTTTTTTTTTTTTTAACAGAGAAGGGAGGGGAAGCAAGAGCCAAGTCGCACAGGGCTGAGCTCCCTTTTTTTTTTTAAGATTTTATTTATTTATTTGACAGAGAGAGACAGCCAGAGAGAGAGGGAACACAAGCAGGGGGAGTGGGAGAGGAAGAAGCAGGCTCCCAGCGGAGAAGCCTGGTGTGGGGCTCGATCCCAGAACGCTGGGATCACGCCCCGAGCCTAAGGCAGACGCTTAACGACTGCGCCACCCAGGCGTCCCTCATAGAGGCTTTCTTTCTTTTTTTTTTCCTTTCTTTTTTTAAAGATTTTATTTATTTATTTGAGAGAGAGAGAGAGAGTATGAGCAGGGGGGAGAGGGTGAAGCAGACTCCCCACTGAGCAGAGAGCCCGATGTGGGGAGGCAAACGCTTCATCGACTGAGCCACCCAGATGCCCCTCATAGAAGCTTTCACCTGCCAGTTTAAATGCGTCAGGGAGAAGGTGCTGTAGGTCATGCTCCTGGCACGCCCAGCTGATGGCCTTCAATCTAACCTCCCAATTCCTCTTTCTTTGCGGGAAGGAGAAATGTGCTTTAGGAACTTTGTGACCTGGCAAATCTGCCGGGGGGCAGGGGTGGGGAAGGGAGATCTGCACAGAAGTGATTTCAGTCCCCCGGCCCCAAGCCGTCATGGGGGAACCCAGTCTCCCCCATACAGGTGATAGATTTCTCAGAATGGAGTTTGTAGCTTCCCTAATACATTATTTCCCCCCCAAATAAATATTGACTGAAAACTTGTCTTCGTAGTCAGTGTTTTATAGATACAATACACACAAATGTGTATACATATGCGCATATATTTATATATACACATATATGCATATACACACAAATTCGTATACACATATGCATATGTATGTATATACAGATAGCTGATAGACTGATGGGTCACCTCTGAGCTATAGCTGTGGGCTACCAACCTCAACAATTAGATCTTTTTTTTTTTTCCCTCCAGAAGGAGAAGAGATAACACGTTACTTAGATTCTTGAGTTTAATGGAAGCATGTATTTTCCCCGTGACCTGTTCTCAGGCAGGAGTGTTATAATATCAGAGCAGGAATCCAATTACCACGTTGCCATTCTTCTCACCTGTCAGCATTGCTGTACGTGCGACAGAAAGGAAATAGAACCTTCAGAAGAGATGAGGGGCCTGTGATCTCTGGCATCAAGGCTGTGTGGGAAACATGAGAAAAGTAATGAACGTGGCAAGCAGCACCCTGCCTGCTGGGGACTATTTCAACCATTGCGATCCTACCTGCTCTCCAGTCTAAATTACAGCAGAACGGTAGTCTTTGGCTGGGGCAGGCTGCAGAATTTGGTATGAGGAAGTCCCTGTGATTGGATTGTTGGACATGAGACTTGAGGGAACTTTGCTCTGACTTTTAGGCTGACTTGCCTGGACCATGCTGTATCATCTATGAAGTCCTGAAGTGTCTTTATCTGATAAAAGGAAAGACAGCAGTAGAGTGGCTTTAGTGGGCATTCTCGGAGCTGTTTTTCCCCAGGGTAGACATCACCACTGAGGTGCCCAGCAGCTTCTGCTCTAACACAGGCAGCAGGGAGCTCACTGCCTTCCCTGCCTGTCAAGCCAGCACACAGGGTCAGCCTCACGGGCAAGCGACCTGCACGGTTGCGCAGGAACCGCACTCAGAAAAGCCTCTGCTTACTTGGATGCTCAGCTGCTGTGGCTGTCCTGCAGTCCTCGATTTTGGAGCAAGGAGGCTCTGCATTTTCATTTTGCACTGGGCCTGACAGATTATGTATCTGGTTGTGCCCACACACGTAAGCTACCTTACCTACAACACGCACAGCCTGTTTGCACAAATGTTCGGCAATTTTCTAGAACCCTCTCCCTGGCAGCCCATCCGAATCACTCGGAGAGCATATTTGCCCATGTATTCTGTGTCAGCACCTCAGACCACCGAATCAGAGGCTCTGGGAGAGGCACCCTGGAATCTGTATGTCTCAACAACTCAGCAGGCTGAACCAAGTTTGGAAACCACTACCCTAAAGCCAATCCACCCAGACATAAACCTTATAAACGGATCATCAGTGAGCATCTGGTCCATTACCCTGCATTAGGGTTTGTAGGTATCATTATCCCAATTTTGTAGGCATAACCAAGTATCTGGAAGACTATGTGACTTATCCAAGAGATAGAATGGGGCCAGGACTCAGTGTGTTTGCCTACTAGGGGCTTCTCTTTCCACTGTCCGTGGTACTGTTCGTGTGTGTGTGTGTGTGTGTGTGTGTGTGTGTGTATGTTTGTGTGGCAAGATCTATGAGCCTCAACACATGCTTGCTGTTCCGCATTCTAGACCATAACCTTGGAACCAACTTGAACACAAAAGTCACTTCCAGGCACCACCTGCTAGAAGCCACTTCTAACCAGCTCCCCCACCCCCAGCCTCATGATCTTGGCACAGACTTGCATGCAACTGTCAGGTGGTCTTTTGCTCCCCTGTCTTTCCCCATCACACTCTGGGCTCTCTGCAGTTGTCGCAGTGCTGGGATATGGGCACTTTAATTAGATGGGGCCAGACCCAGGTTTGCCTCTCAGTTTGGCCGGTGTGTGAGTTTGCTAGGACTGCCATACAAAGTATCACAAACTGCATGGCTTCAAACAACAGAAATGTATCGTCTCACAGTTCTGAAGGTCAGATGGCTGAAATCAATTGTTGGCAGGGTTGGTTCCTAAAGAGGGCTGGGAGGGAGAATCTGTTCTATGCCTCTGCCTTCACTTCTCATAGTTTGCTGGCAATCTTTGGCATTCCTTGGCTTGTAGAGGCATCATCCCGATTTCTGTCTTCATCTTTACGGGGTCTTCTCCCTGTGTGCATGTCTGGGTCCAAATTTCCCTTTTTTATATGACACCAGTCATATCGAATTGGGGTCTACCCTAATGATTTCATTTTAACTTGATTGTTTCTGGAAAAAACCTGTCTCCATATAAGGTCACATTCTGTGGTCCCGGGGGGTTAGGACACCAACACAATCTTTTGTGGGGGCGGGGGCAGGGGGGACACAGTTCAACCCATAATAGCCAGTAACTGGATTAATGACTTTGAGCAAGTAACAGACTCACAGAATCTCAGTTTCTTTATCTGTGAAATCAGGACTTTAAAAATACCTACTACACAGGACCTTTGCTTAATTTTTATCAGGTTAGATATGGCACTTAATTTTTTTCTTCCTTTTCAAAAGTGAAGTACAGAACAATGGGGTTAGCTGCTTTAATCAGGGTTAAAAGAGATGGGCCAAGAGAAGGGCCACTCACCAACCCCTCTGTGTACACGTGTGTGCGTGCGTGTGCGCAGGAATGTGTCTCATTGGCCGGAACTATCTAAATCATCAGACCATCAGAGCCTAAAGCAGACGAATAGAAACCACATACCATACAAATGTGATGACTTCAAATTTTCACTCAAATGCAAGAGAACGTCAGCAATGAAATCAAGAATTACACTAGTTCACAATTAGCGTCATGTTCCCCAAAGTTCCCGGCCAGACCTATTAAAAGCACAGGCCCTCTCCCCAGAGAGTCAGGCCTGGTTGGCATGGGCAGGGCCCAATGATCTGCATTTCACCAGCTCCTCAGGTGAGCCTTGTAGGACAAGTCGGCAACACAGGCATAGTGGGACCTGCTTTCTCATCTTGGCTTTCCCTGCTGCTGACCGGCCAGGCTGAAGTCCCTGAACCTGGGGGGACCTCTGTTTCCTCAAAGTTGACCTTGTGCCTGACTTCAAGTTGAGATCTCAAAGTTCTTTCCAGCTCGAAAATGCCATCCCTTCCGTGTTGGTTCAGACTTGTCTACGGTACAGCGTGCTCCTTGAACTACGTCTGACCTCCTTCCACCTCCACTGTCTTCCCACCTCCCGGAGACGTGAGTGCTCTACGTTCGGTGGGCGTCCAGCCAGGCTGACCTGCCGATGGACCCGTTCAAATGGGGAAAGGGCAGCTGCCCAGGGGAGCTAGTGCGGAGCAAAGCAACCTTAACGCAGTCTTTTCTCCCAGACGCCGGGGAGAGACCAGCTGGTTCTGCCTTTCAAGGTCCTTTGCGAAACAGCTGGATGTGTTTGTTTTAGGCTCACCTCTTATTGTGGCCGCTTTGTGAATGTTGCTAGGAAATGTGCTCGGCTATTTAAAAGCCCTTGGCAGTCTCCGTGTTCTAGGATGAGCAGTGTTTTCTTGATTTTGTTCTGTTTCATTGGCCAAGACGGCAAGAGACCCTCCTGCGGCACTGGGGTTGGTGGGGCAGGTGTTGGTGCACAATGAAGCAGCCACTCTGGAAAACAGTTCTGCAGTTCATTAAAATGTGAAAACAGTTCTGCAGTTCATTAAAATGTGAAACATGGAGTCGCCTCCTACCCTAGAGCATTGAAAGCATCTATCTTCACAGAAATGTGTGCGTGACTATTTATAGCAGTAGTATTCGTGATAGTCACAAGATGGAAACAACCCAAACGCCCATCAGCAATGACTGGCTGAGCTGTGGTACATCACATGGTGGAATAGTGTTCGGCCACAGTTTTTTAGAACGGGGTACTGTATGTGCTACAATTTGGAGGAGCCTCAAAAACAAAACGTGAGGGGAAAGATACCAGACACGAGAAGTCACATATCACATGATTCCTTTTATACGAAATGTCCGGAGAGGAATATTTGTAGACAGCAGATCAGCGGTGGCTGCCGTGGCCTGCATGGGCAGGGGAAGCTGGAGCGACTGCTCCATGCCTTCAGGGATGTTCTGGGGTGATGCAAAAGTTTTGAAACTAGACAGAGGTGATGGTTGCACAGCATTGCGATGCGTTAAATGCCACTGAGTCATATGCTTTAAAAGGTTCATTGTTTGCTCTATGAATTTCACATCAATAAAAATAGAGCAAAGAGTAAGGGAGGGTGTGGTGAGGACAGGAAGGAAGAATGGACAGAGCGCGAGGGAAGCAGTATTATTATGCCCGGAGTGTATTTTCTTCATTTAAGGATAATGTGACCATTGTGTCCCTGAAATAGAACAGAGCCCTCCACTGAACCCCTGTGAGTGGTGGGAGCTCCAGCCCTTCCTTTCATCAGGAGCAGCCTTGGATCCCGGAAGTCACAAGATGTGTTGGCCGCCATTAAGTCTACAGCTCGACTGGCTGAGGCCCCTCTGGCTTTGTCCCTCTTAAGCACCTCCAGCTCAGAGGACTCTGCTCTGAGATGGGCACACAAGGTTCTTCTGGCCCTGAGGTTGGGTCAAGCACCTCGGGGCTCAGTGGGTGCATGGGGTCCCAGGGGAGAGCAAGCCCTTCTGGGCTGCACTCACTAGCCCACATGTAGGGACCCCTTTTTGTCAGCTCCTGACTTCATAAATCCTATTTCTCCTAGTGATCAGCAGGGTAAAGACTCCGATCAAACACCAACTTCCTGGTGGGGATTCACATGGGACGGATTCTATATAAGCCCCTCACCCCTGGCTCTGCCACTCTTCTGTCAGGTTCCTTTCAGATGGGTTTGGATGAAGGTGACAGTTCAGAATGAAGACAGAGTTCTGCAGAATTCATGAACTCATCAGTCTGGCCCACACGGGCAGTCGGAACAACGATCTCAGTTGCTTGCCCGGACTCGCACACCCAGGACCACCCTGCTAGGGGTATGGTGTCTACTGGTAGGCTTTACCAACCACCACCATCACCGTAAACTGATGGCTGCTTCCCCGGTCTCGACTAAATCCATGTCCTGCTCATGGGCGCTCAGCACGAACTCTGAACATTCCTGCCTTTGGGATCTAGATTGACAGACACTGCTGAATCTTCAGCTGAGAAGGTTTTTGAAAAGAGGAAGGTGCGACTCCAAAGTACTGGCCTTGCCACAGTCAGAGTCAGGGTCTTGTGGCGGGGGCCACGCTGCCCAGCGTGCACGTGGTCCTGTAGAGTGGAGCAGTTGGCGGTCCCCAGCTGACCAGGACCCTGCTATGTCCGGGACAGCCAGACAGCTCCTTCCAGCAGTTTAAGCAGTGCTTGGTGGTTCGAGATCAACACTCAGTAGACGAACTTCTTAGCTTTATGTCTGTTTGGTGGATCACTGCTAGAGTCCCCTCCTCAAAGGGAGAGAAGGTAAGAGAAGGTGATGGTCCTCCGAGGAATGAAATCTATCAAGCCCTCTTTAGAAGTCCCCATTGCAGTGAGCCTGTTCTGAAATTTTTCATTTAAGATTTTATTTATTCATTTGAGAGAGAGAGAAGGAGAGATCCCGATGTGGGACTCGATTCTGAGACTGGGATCATGACCTAAGCCGAAGGCAGACACTTAACAGATTGAGCCACCCAGGTTCACTGAGCCTACTCTGATGCAAAACTCACAGTTCCCTTAGATTCCATTTGTGATTGCTGTTTTCTGCTTATTTGAGTACTTGGACACATGACTTCATTTTTCTCCAGCCGAAGACTTTCAGTAAAGCACACGACTTTTTAATCAAATAATTAACATTAAATGAAAATTTTAATTTCCATTAAAAAATTTAAGTTTCATTTAAAGTTAAATGAACACTGAATTGGGTTTCCTTTTTCTAAAAAAAAAAATGCAGCACAGGGGCACCTGAGTAGCTCAGTTGGTTAAGAGTCTGACTCCTGACTTCAGCTCAGGTCATGATCAGGGTCCTGGGATAGAGTCCCACATGGGGCTCCCTGCTCAGAGGGGNTTCTAAAAAAAAAAATGCAGCACAGGGGCACCTGAGTAGCTCAGTTGGTTAAGAGTCTGACTCCTGACTTCAGCTCAGGTCATGATCTCAGGGTCCTGGGATAGAGTCCCACATGGGGCTCCCTGCTCAGAGGGGAGTCTGCTTCTCTCTCTGCCCCTCCCCCCATTCTCTCTCTCTCAAATAAATAAATAAATAAAATCTTAAAAAAAAACATTTAAAAATGCAGCATAGCTGTGAGATTGGAGGCCTGAGCAGCGCCCCCCCCCAAGCCCCAAAACATCGTCCCGCCTGAATACCATCCTCCCACCCGAGGGCAGAATCTGTGCCCAATCTTGTCTCCAGGGCTGGCGCTCACCGCCTCCCGATCACATGGTGTGGCAACTCATGCTTCTTAATCAGGGCATCAGATGATTTAGTCGAAGAGGCTGTGCTTTTATTTTTACAAAGCTGCTCCCTGGCGAGGCCTGCTCTGAGCTTGTGGGCCTTTTCTTGGCTCCACTTCAAGAGCTCGATGACTTTCCTGTGCCGAGGGCCCTCGAGCCAAGACTTCTCCCGTGAGTCACCACATTAGAGCCTGAACCTACTTCAGAGTGTTCGCCGGCGGGAGGGCCGTTCCACAGGTGTGGTGAAAATAGAGCCCTGGAAGGGGAGCCTGAAGTCTGCTTTGACGTCCAGCTCTGCCCTTCGGTCGCTGTGTGACTTCCTCCAAGCTAGTTAACGTCTCTGGGCTTCCATGTCTGCATCCGTCCCAGACGGCTTACAAACAGGAAGCAAAGAGAGAAACGAGGTCAGGCCACAGAGTGGGACACAGGTGCCTTCAAACCCAGCTCTGGGGCTTGCTTCTTTGGCGACCTTGGCAGTCCCCTGACCTCCCAGAGCCTTGGGTGTCAGCTTGGGTGAGTGGGAGAGACGGCCTGTCTCTGGGAGCTCTTGCAGAAATTAGAAGAGAAAATGTACTTACTGCGCCTGGCACTTGAAGAAATGTTTTTGTTGACTATAAAACAAAGAGAAAACACACCATCTCGACCTACCTGCATGGACTTCCGAAGTGATCCGACCCACAATATATGTGAAAATACGCCGTAAAGTCCTGTAGGATGTTATTATCAAGATTAGAATCCATTTTTTCTCTCAGACCTTTCAAACCTTCAAAAAGTTGGGGAAAAAAACCAGTACAATAAACAACTGAACATTCTTTCCCCAAATTCGCCGATTAGTAACGTCTGCTCACTCTCTTTGTATCTACCTTGATCTCTACTTATGGTCTATCTAATTTCTCAAGCCGTTTGAAAGCAAGTTACGGGGCGCCTGGGTGGCTCAGTTGGTTAGTGTCTGCCTTCAGCTCAGGTCATGATCCTGGGGTCCTGGGGTGGAGCCTGTATCAGTCTCCCTGCTCAGTGGGGAGTCTGCTTCTCCCCCTGCCCCTCCCCCTGCTCATGCCCTTTCTTTCACTCTCTCTCAAATAAATAAGTCTTAAAAAATAAAAAGAAAGTAAGTTACAGACTCCACACCTAAGCAATTTAGCATATACCTCCTAAGAGTAACATCATTCTCCGACATAACTGAGTACAATTATTACCAAGGACTTTATATACAATTACATGAAAAATACCACAGTCTATACTACATGCAATCTACACATTTCCCCAGTTATCCTCACAATCTCCCTCAGAGCTATTTTTTTTCCTCCAAAATAGGCTCCCACATTTCATTTGCTTGTTATGACTCTTTAATCCTCTGTAATCTAGAACTGTGCCATCCAACACAGAAGGCCCTGGCCATGTGGCTACCGAGCGCTCCAAAGTGGCTGGGCCAAACCAATTGTACTGAAGACTCAGCACACACACAGAATAATGTTGAAGTGATAATACACTGACTACATTGGACTAAAAACAGAAAATTCGAATTCTTAATTAAAATCATTAATTAATTAATAATTATTAATGAAAATGATTAACATTCATGTTACCTGTCTCTTTTCTTTTTAATGTGGCCACGTAAAATTTTTAAATCACATACCTGACTCTCATCGTATTTCTATTGGGTAGTGCTGTTCCAGAATATTCTCTCCTGCCTTTTTTTGTCTTTTGTGACATGGGCATTTTTTAAGAATCCAAGCCAGTTGTCTTGTAGAATGGCCTACAATCTGAATTTGTTTCCCTTGATTAGATTCTGGTTAAATCTTTCCGACAAGAATACAACCTAAGTGGGGCCAGTAACTTCAGAAGGTATCACATCCATTTGTCTCGCTGGGATTACAAAGTCTGATCACTTGGTTAAGTGGCATCTGCCAGATCTCTTCGATAGAAAGGTGCCTTTCCTCCCTTGGAAGCAACAAATAACCTCAAGGGAGATCCTGTGAGACCATGTGACGTCCTCCTCCTACAATCGTCTACCCAATGGCTTTAGCATCTAGTAATGATCTTTGTTTGCCTCTGCCAATTATCATCAGCAGTTGCAAAAAAGCACACGCATCTTAACTTTTCATTTTAACTCAATGGCTTGACTGATTTCCTGTTGGTGTCTTTTATGCTTAGACAGGATGTGAACAATTCACTACTTTCTAAATCTCATCGTGTCGCTGGTGACATAGCATTCTGTTGCATAGAATCTAGAATACAACACAGTTTAGGTCATTTCTCTTTCTGTTTTGCTGTTAAGAACATTGATCCCATCAACATCCTTTTACCTTGCCCAGGCAGCCGTTTATTGCCTTCTTTGAGATATATTCCTAGAGGCGGTACTGCTGAGTGTGTTTACTTAGATTCTGACACACGGAGTCAGATTGCCCTCCAGAAACATTGCACACTTTTAAAAGTTCACACTTTTAGTGAATCATTCTCGAAGTTTTCAGCTTCAAAGGAACAATCCCAAAACAAATTGGCTTAAATAATAAAGACGTTTATTTTTCTGGCACAAACCGGAACTCCAGATGAAAGGTGTAGTACTCTCTGTTTGTACTCGATGTCATTTTTTTGGAAAGAAAAATGCGTACGGGTTGTGGCCCACCAGACAAATGTTGCAGTGTGAAAAGCACTGGCTTTACATAATCTGACTCCTACTAGGGAGAAGAGGGATGGATATCCATCACTTTATCTACAGCGGCAAGCAAAGCACACTTTTCCCCAAGCCCTCTGCACCCCAGACATCAACCAGTTTCCCAGTTTTTGTCAATCTAATAAGTGAATAAACCATCTCTCTTTTTAAAATTTCATCTAACTGTGATATTTCATGGGCAAGCAACATTTGACAGTGCAGGGTCTTGTCAGAGATTTGCCTGGGTTCAGTCTGGCACCGTGAGCTGCTGTGTGACATTGAGCAAGTCACCTAACCTCTCTGTTAAGAAACCTCTGGCTCCCCATATCTAAAGTGGGGATAATAATAGCTATAATACCTATACAATCTCACTATTCAACAGATAACAGGAGACACCAGTTATTGTGGGATAACGGTGATGTTGACATTTCCAGGAACCTTAAAAAAATACTTGGGGTTTGAGGGAGCCACTTCTTCAACCTTCACTGTGGGAAGTAATCAGATCTAAGTCATCTTCGCTCTGTGACTAATACTGTTTTCCAGGGCTGTCGCATTATGCTACCGTAGCCCCTGTAATGACTAAGCCAGCAAGAAGGATTTTTTCCCCTAATGACACATACTGCACAGGACCAAATTCTATTAAGCCAGCCTCTGAGTCTGGACCTGGAAGGGTGATTGTATCTCTGCCTTTCAAAATTGGGCTAAAAGGGGCGGTATCCATTAACATAATGGGGCCTGGGTTCCCTTCTCCTGGGATGCCTGACCCCCACCCCCAGCTCAATCCCACCTCTTCCCTAGTGAACCTGCTTTGGACTCATTGTGGGGAGCTCACCATGACCTCATCTCCCTGAGAAAGGGGATGTCAGCCTGGCCAGACCTAAATAAAGGCCACCTCAGTGCCCTCCCAGGCATTATGTCTCCACCTCAAGGGGAACCACAGAAGTGGGATGGAGATATTAAAGCAGCAAACCAGAAAAAAGCACCAATGCTTTGCTTTGCTTTCCTTTTTTTTTTTTTAAACTGGGTGTTACACGCAACTAATGAATCATTGAACATTATATCAAAAACTAATGATGTACTATACCTTGGCTAATTTAATTTAAATAAACTAAATAAAAAAATTTACATTTAAAAAAATGCTTTTATTCTCAAGCCGACTCCCTCTGAGGTCCTTTCTGACTCCCACAGCCTACAATTATGACCTTAATAAACATTTATCCAGACACCAGCACATAAATCAGTTGATTTCTTCTCTCATTGTTTACAAACTGCAAGGGTCAGAGGTAAAGAGCCAAGTACAACCAAGTGTCTTGAAATTGAAATTATTTGAGTTGTTGAAACAGAATTACCTAAATTAAACTGTTTGAAACTGTCTGAGAAATTGAGTTCTAACGATTGGTGTACTTAGCCTCTTCCCAACTAAAATCCTGGCTTTTTTCTCAGCTTCTGAGAATAAAGAAAATCTGATGAGGCCATTCCCTTGCCAGTGGCTCCCCCTTATCCCCAGAATAAAATCCAACCCTTTTATCGTGGTGAAGAGAGTTCTTCATAATCCATCCCCTGCTTCCCCCTCCTTGTTTCTCAACACCCCTTACCTCTGCCCCCAGCTAAGCCTCAATCCTACAGGATCGAGGACGAGTGCACCAGGGTTTCTCTGTGTCTTGGTGGGCCCAGGGGACCCCCTCACCCTGGAACACCCCCAGCCCCCCCTTGTCCCTCACCCTCACCTGGCTAAATGAGTCTTCACATTTCTGTGTCAACTAAGACGTCATTTCCTCTAGGAGGGGTTCCCCTGGCCCTCCAACCCCCACATGTGTGGGTGCCATTCTTCCATATTCCCACCAAAGAGTTCGGTGGTTTTCACACTGTGATGTAATGGCCATTGACTTACCTTTCTGTCTCTCTGACCTTAAGTCCTTGAGAGCAATGACTGTGTTACTTCCCCTCACTGCCACATTCTCCACACCCCGCCCTAGGGTCTGCACTTTAGAAGATGCTTGATCAATTGTGATTAAATGTTATTCATGCTCAAATGACTTTTGGTTTTTTTGCTATTTCGCAGTTATCCATTCTCTTTATATATTCTCTGCCACTTACTGAGAACAAGCAAGTGACTCATATTTTCTCCCACCCCGAGCTGATGCCTCATCGTGCCATCCGGAAGGCCGCCCTCTCCCCACCCCCTCACACAATCTGATCCAAGCCTCAACCCTACCTTGTAGGAACCTGAATGTTACTTTGAGGAATTGACTTTTATTCAACAAGAAGTGTGAGTCAGTGGAAGTTTGTTTAGGACCAGTGAAGTGTGTAATTACAGCTATGTGCCAGGATGAACGTTTCCCCAAGGTTTAGGATGGGTTGGCAGTAAGAAAAATGTGAGAGCCAGAAAGATTGGTTAAGGAAGCATGACAATAATCAACGTAAATCAGGCTATCAGGGATAGGAATGGAGCACTAGAGCCAGATTTGAACTGAGAGGTGGGACTTGGCAATTTGTTAGATAGAGGGACAAGGGAGAAAGAGGTTCAAAGCTGATTTCAAACTCTTGAGTCTAGACAATGGGAAGGCAGGTGATACCACTAACAGAAACAGGAATCCTGCGACAGACTGTCAGGTGTTGTTGTTTGAGGGAGGAGAGGTGTGCTAACAGTCTGCAAGTTAAAAAGCTCAGTTATTCAAATAAAAATTACAGATAATAAAGAGCAAGTGATTACTATGTGCCAATCACTTTACAAAATTAGTGCTTATTACACCACCATGAGATACATTCTATTATTCTCTCCATTTTAGAGATAAGGAAGCTGAGGCTTAAGTCACTTGTCCACATTCGCACTGCTGTTCTAGGTGGCAGGGGTGGGATTCCCTGTAGGTGGAGGCTGAGGTGGGGAAGAGAGCTCTGAGCTCTCCGTGACCTCAGGGCGGTACACATTAGGATGCTAATTAAGCACTGGGATGGGACAAGGTCATCAAGAGAGATGACCTGCAGAGGGAAGAGTTGAGAATCAAGAATGGAAATGGGAAAATGGGCAGGCAGAAGGAAGAAGAGAAGCCAGAGGTGGAGACTAAGCAGGAGCAGCTAGGAAGAGGAGTGGATAGAGAAAAGCATCACCGAATAAGGTGGAAACATGTTCTAGAAGAGGATGAGGAAGATGTCAAGTGCTGTAAAGAGAGGTCAAGAAAAGAAAATGTGTTCAGGTCATGAGATTGTTTATTATTTGTTGATTGGTCAGGTTAATAATCAGTATGTTTTCCTGAGTGTTCTGGGCATCCACAGTGCAGAAAGTNCCGAATAAGGTGGAAACATGTTCTAGAAGAGGATGAGGAAGATGTCAAGTGCTGTAAAGAGAGGTCAAGAAAAGAAAATGTGTTCAGGTCATGAGATTGTTTATTATTTGTTGATTGGTCAGGTTAATAATCAGTATGTTTTCCTGAGTGTTCTGGGCATCCCCAGTTTAGAAAGCAGAGAAATGTCAAGGAACAGCATGCATAGAATTGTACTTAGGACCAGCCCAGAAAGGTAGAGGGGAATTTGTGCTGTGGTTTCCATGCTTTGAAGATTCACAGCTGTGACATGGTGGGTGTTATCATTAGGTTGCTCAGAACCCAGGGTACCATTCCGGCCTAGCTAAAGCCTCAGGATCACTGTATTTAGTTTGAACACACAATCTGAGGCAGCCTTGACTCCAGTGTACAGGGGCCCTAAGGTCATTGGCCAAAGATCCAGATCTTATTTCAAGCTCTCCTTTCAGGCTCCAGCACCAGATAGCTTGGGGTATGGCCATTTCCAGAATTAGCTACAGCTCTTGTCCATCTAGAACTACTGAAATACTACTTCCTTATACACACTGACAGAACTTACAAACTGAGATGGTCCCCTTCAACTTTGCTAGTTGCTGAGTCATCTTTCAGCTTGAGCTGCAGAGTTTCTGAAACTCAGGGAAATTAAGATGATCTCCTTTGGAAGAGGAGAGGTTTCTTTCCTTTTCCTTGGTTAAATAATAAATGAGCTGACATCCAAGTTGCTATGACTGAACTCCCATCAGGGGCTTAATGGCTTCAGAGTGTGTGTGCTGGAGAAGAGGGATAGGACACACTGGTAGACTTGAGAAATTGCAGAATGTTAAAACTAAAGGAACACCAAAAACCATCCTGTGCGGTGGTAACTTACTGTGGTTTTGATCTGTATTTCCCTGATGATGAGTGACATTGAACATTTTTTCATGTGTCTGTTGGCCATTTGTATGTCTTCTTTGGAGAAATGTCTGTTCATGTCCTCTGCCCATTTCTTGACTGGGTTATTTGTTCTTTGGGTGTTGAGTTTGATACATTCTTTATAGATTTTGGTTACTAGCCCTTTATTTGATAAGACATTTGCAAATATCTTCTCCCATTCTGTAGGTTGTCTTTTGGTTTTATTGACTGTTTCCTTTGCTGTGCAAAAGCTTTTTATCTTGGTGAAGTCCCAATAGTTCATTTTTGCTTTTGTTTCCCTTGCCTTTGAAGACCTGTCTAGCAAGAAGTTGCTGCAGCTGAGGTCAAAGAGGTTGCTGCCTGTGTTCTCCTCTAGGATTTTGATAAGATACCACCTCACACCAGTCAGAATGACTAAAATTAACAATTCAGGAAACAACAGACTTTGGCAAGGATGTGGAGAAAGGGGAACTCTCTTACATTGCTGGTAGGAACGCGAGTTGGTGCAGCCACGCTGGAAAACAGTATGGAGGTTCCTCACAAAGTTAAAAATAGAGCTACCCTACCACCCAGCAATTGCACTACTAGGTATTTACCCAAAGGATCCAAAGGGGCACCCGCACCCCAATGTTTATAGCAGCAATGTCCACAATTGCTAAAATACGGAAAGAACCCAGATGTCCTTCAACAGATGAATGGATGAAGAAGATGTGGTATATACATACAATGGAATATTACTCAGCCATCAAAAAAAAGAAATCGTACCATTTGCAATGATGTGGATGGAACTAGGAGCGAAATAAGCGAAATAATCGGTCAGATAATTATCTTTCCTCGTATGTGGAATTTAAGAAACAAAACAGAGGAGCATAGGGGAAAGGAGGGAAAAATAAAATAAGATGAAATCAGAGAGGGAGACAAACCATAAGAGACTCTTAATCATAGGAAACAAACTGAGGGTTTCTGGAGGGGAGGTGGGATGGGGTAACTGGGTGACGGGCATTAAGGTAGACACGTGATGTAATGAGCACTGGGTGTTATATACAACCGATGACTCACTAAACTCTACTTCTGAAACTAATAATACACTATAAGTTAATTAACTGAATTTAAATAAAAAAAAACCCAACATCCTACGCAAGCCCTTGTTTTGCATGTGAGTAAAATGAGGCCCAGAAATGTGAAAGCTTTGTTCAAGCCTTGGAGCTAATTAGTACCAGTACTAGGACTGGAGCTTCCATTAATCCAGTTCTCTTTCTACCACACTACTCAAGAAACAATTCAGTGACCCATGGACGATCTAGCATTCTACCGTGCTAGAGTCATCTGATCCCTCCTGCTATCCCTATAAGAGTATGCCGTGCCTTAGGCAAGAGAGCAGGGAAGGAGACTGCCAGACTCGTTCTTCCAAACATGCTGAGCAAATACCCAAGGAATCTCAAAGAGTAACATAAGCTTTGGGGAAAGACTGTCCAGGCTTTGGAATAGTCGCTCTTGGGTTTTGGGGGATTTCCCCCTAGTTTTATGGAGATATAATTGATATCACTCTTGGTTTTAATCCTGGCTTCACCCCCTCTAGTCTGTGACATTGGGCAAGTTTCCTATTTGCTGCTGTAATAAATTGCCACAAACCTAGTGGCTTAAAGTGACACAGATTTATTCTATTACAGTTGTAGAACCAGTCCAAAATGAGTCTCGCAGATTAAAACCAAGCGTTGGCAGAGGGGTTTCTTTGGGAGCTCTGAAGGAGAATCCGTTTTCTTGTTCTTTCCAGCTTCTAAAGGCTGCCCACATTCTGTGGCCCCTTCCTGCCACCACTCCAACCTCTTGCTTCTAAATCTCCCACTACTGACTTTGACCTTGCCTCCCTCTTACAGGGAATTACATGTGATTACATTGGGCCCACCAGGTAACTCAAGATAATCTCCCCATATCGAGATTTTTCACTTAATCACATCAGCAAAGGCTCTTCCGCCATGCAAGGTAATATATTCACACGTTCTGTGGATTAGGATGTGTGCGACTTTGGGGGCCAGTATTCTGCCTTCCCCAAACTCTATTAGCCTGAAAGATAACTCTGGAGATAATAATTTCCATCAAATAGTGCTTAGACATCACCTTCTCCAAGAAGAGGTCTGTGGCATCCCAACACTGGCTTGGGGTCTTCTCCCATGTGTTCCCACAGCAGAAACTAGGCTCACCTCTTTGCCCTTATATAATACTGTATTATAATAAAATTGACCTTGATTATATCTTCCATACTAGACTTGACCATTTTGGAGGGCTGGGACTACGCCCAATTTATGTTTTTGTATCTCCTGTCTCCAACATGGTGTTGGGCACATGGGAGTTGCTCAATAAAGATTTGCGGTCATGAGGATTAAATGAGACCGTACAAAATACCCAGCAGTATCTGGCTCAAATTGGTGGTCAGTATATGATGGATGCTTTTGCTAACACCCGTATTCCCAAGAAAGTGGGAGAATTTCTATGGCCGACAAGTAAAATGTCTCCATCCCTAAGAGGAAAACGCAAGATTGCAGATATTCTGGTTTAGAGAAAAAGACCCTGTGGGGCAATTAGAACCAATGTCATGGTTCGTCTTTTTTGTTTTTATTATAACATTGTTTTGCCCAGAACCCAGCATACAGTTGCTGAGGAAAGAGTGCTGGCAGATTTCCAGAGGCCACGTGGGACACGAGCAGGTAAGAAGGAAGAAACCTGCTACCTTCAGTTCTTCACCCCAAATGGGGAGAACAGAAATGCAACCTGGGTCTGTCTCTACCCTTTCAAATGCTGTGAACTCCTGACTTCTATCTCTTCCCTTCCAAACCACAGTTTGGTTTTCTCTGTTAATGTTTACACCTGGTATGGCGGAGGGACGAGAAGACGGGCAGCGGGCCCAGTCATTCTGGGCAACCTCAGGGCACTGGATTCACTGGATTCTTGGAGCTGCTGTCCTGCCTTATGCAAGTCATGCCTCTGTCAGTTTCTCTATCTATAAAATGCATGACTCACCTCGCAGATGCCAAGAAATTCAAAGACTTTGTGTTCCTGTCATTAAAGGGGAAGAGTTAAAATTAAAAAGGCTGCCATAGGCATACCTATCAGACTATTATTAGACCAAAGCTGAAGTCAAGACCAAAGCAAGCTTTGATTTCGTTTCAAAGCATGGAGCAGAGGACCCAGTGCCAGCACTTGAAGAGTGCATGCTGTTTAGAGGGAGCCTGCCTACCTCTACGACTTGGATTCAGATTCAAACACACCCTGCCATACGGACCCTGATACCCCTACAGGTACACACAGTAGGACTTGAACCTTCAACGTTGCCTCTCTGGCCAAGTGGTAGCATACACTGATCCCACTGAAAGCCAGAGCGTGATTGGAATACCAACCATTTTGCTGACCACATGGGGTCACGTGGTCTGGCGAAGAAACTTTTCAATGATTTGTCCATGTATCTCTGTGAAAAGTATAACAAAGATACAAATATTAAACCAACCTTAGTTTGGCATTCAACAAGACACTCTTCTTAAGAACAGCTAACCAGGCCACCCTGAGCTTCTTGAAGACTGCTGTGTTTTATTTCTTTTTAAATCCCCGTCTTGAAAGTATCCTTAAAATAGTTTGTGCTTGAATAAATGTTGACTAATTAATTAGTATTCAAAATTAAGTATTCAGTCAAACACTGGTTCTGTTGTCTGTTGCGGGGATAAAAGGGAACTAGAAGACATGCGCTTTGCCATCCACAGAGGCAGTAGAGCAAACAAGTTAAAAAGGCAAAGGGACTTTGTCCAAGTGACAATAATTTGCATTCACATGAAACTTATACAATTTGGTAACATGAATCATTCATTTACTCTCTTGTTTCTATCATCCAGCAAACTAAGTATCTTCCTTCTATGAGAAAACGAGGGAGCAGACCATGTTAGCCTGCAGAGGCCCGGGCTCCCCGTGGGCTACGCTTCTAGGTCTCCCAGGGAGCTGGCCCGGCGGCCATTCCTCTGGGCGAACCCAACGGATGGGAAAGGCCAAAGCCATGAAACATTTTGAAAATAGTATCTGTGGTAGTTCAAAAATCTGTCGCAGAGAGGTAAATAGATACCCTTTCCCTTATGCTCCCACCTACCTGGTGTCAAGGCTCAGCCTCTGGAGGAAGGAGCTCTGGGAGTTCAGTAGCTGCAAGCCATGCCTCCCGGAAGCTGTTGACATTCGGCCAATCACATTATAATAAAAACAAGGCAGCAACAACACATTTCTTGAATGCTGAGGTGAGTGCTTAAGGTATATTGTCTTAGTTAATCTTTCCGGAGACCTCTGAAGCATAGACAATCAGCATTCACATTTTCCTCCAAAGGAACCTGAGGCTCCAGGAAGTTAAGTCACTGTGAAGTCTGACCGAGAGACACTTCCTTCTTAATTTCTCTGAGCCTCGGTTTCCTTGGGGCAAAGTGGGACCACAAACACCTCCCCACAGGAGGGTCCCATGGAGTACGTGACATAATGCATAAAGTAGGCATTCCACCAAGTCAACTTTTATTAGCAGATTTTACCTATTCTTATGATAGTGGAAATATGTACATTTTAATAAAGGACTATAAAGGCAGAATGTGTGTGTGTTTTTATGAGTGTTTACATGTGTCCTGTGAGAGAGAAAGGACCATAATGACCAAGTCATAAATTACAGAATTGGTAGAAGAAATTTTGTAGACTTGAATATAAGACTGGGAAAAAAAAAAAGAAATTTTTTCCCCTTTGTGCCTCAAATCCTATGGTACACAATAGTTTTTCAAGATGATTTTAATTTTAATTTAATGATCACCACAGTCTAGTTAACATTTATTGCCACACAGTTACGAATTCTTTTTTTTTCTCTTAATGAGAATTTCTAAGATTTACTCTCTTGAAACAACTTTTAAATGTAACATAACAATATTATTAACTATAGTCACTGTGCTGTACATTATATCCCCTTGGCTTATTTATTTCATAACTGGAAGTTTGTACCTTTAGACCATCTTCAACCATTTCCCCTGTTCCCCGCCCCCGTCTCTGGCCACCACCCATCTGTTCTCTATGTATCTATGAATTGGCTTTTTGTTTTGTTGGGTTTTTTGTTTTTGATTCCACATGTAAGTATGATCATAGTGTATTTGTCTTTCTCCATCTGACTTGTTTCACTTAGCATAATGCCCTCAAGATTCATACGCACGCAACAAATGGCAGGATTCCCTTCTTTATTATGGCTGAATAGTATTCCATTGTGTATAACATACAATAATGCACCATTCCATTATGGTATATATATATGCATACTATATAACTATACAGATATTATAGATAGATTATCTATATAGACATTATGTATCGTATTTTCTTTACCCATTCATCCATTGGTGGACAGTTAGGTTGTGTTTACACGTCTTACCTACTGTAAATAAGGCTGCAATAAACATAAGGGTGCAGATGTTTTGAGTTGGTGGTTTCATTTTATTCAGATAAATATCCAGAAGTGGGATTGCTAGACCATATTGTAATTATATTTTTAATTTTTTGAGGCGCCTCCATATTGTTTGCCATAGTGGCTGCACCAATTTATATTCCCACCAACAGCGCACACAGGTTCCCTTTCTCCACATCCTTGCCAACCCTTGTTATTTCTTGTCTTCTTGATAATAGACATTCTAACAAGTGTAAGGTGATATCTGGTTGTGGTTTTGATTTGCATTTCCCTGATGGCTAGTGATATTGATCACCTTTTCACAAACCTATTGGCCATCCGTATGTCTTCTTTGGAAAAATGTCTATTCAGGTCCTCTGCATGTTTTTTTAATCAGAGTTTTTAATTGAATTGAATGAGTTCTTTATATATATGGGATATTAATCCTTTATCAGACATATGATTTGAAAATATTTTCTCGCATTCGGTAGGTTATTTTTTTCATTTTGTTGATGATTTCCTTCGCCGTGCAGAAACTTTTTAGTTTGATGTAGTCCCACTTGTTTACTTTTACTTTTGTTGCCTTTGCTTTTGAAGTCATATCCAAAAAAAAAAAAATCTCTATCACTGATGTCAAGGAGTTGACTGCCTATGTTTTTTTTCTACAAGTTTTATGGTTTCCAGTCTTACATTTAAGTCTTTAATCCATTTTGAGTTTATTTTTGTGTATGGTGTAAGAGTGCAGTTTCATTGTTTTGCATGTGGCTGTCCAGTTTTCCCAACACCATTTATTGAAGAGACTGCACTTTCCACATTATATAATCTTGCCTCCTGTGTTATAAATGAATTGATCATATATGTTTGGGTTTATTTCTCGGCTTTCTATTCTGTTCCAGTAATCTATGTGTCTGTTTTCATGCCAATATTATACTGTATTGATTACTATAGCTTTGTAATATAGTTTGAAATCAGGAAATGTGATGTCTCCAGCTTGATTCTTCTCTCTCAAGATTGCTTTGGCTGTTTGGGGTCTTTTGTGGTTTCATAGAAGTTTTAGGATTTTTTGTTCTATTTCTGTGAAGAATGCCATTGGAATTTTGATAGGGATTACTTTCACTAGTATGGACATTTGAACAATATTAATTCTTCCAATCCATGAGCATGAAATTCTTTTCATTTATTTGTGTCTTCTTCAATTTTTTTCATCAGTGTCATAGTTTTTAGTGTATAGGTTTTTCACCTCATTGGTTATATTTATTCCCAGGTGTTTTATTCTTTTCGTGCAATTATAAATGGGATTGTTTTCTTAATTTCTCTTTCTTTTTTTTTTTAGACTNAGTGTCATAGTTTTTAGTGTATAGGTTTTTCACCTCATTGGTTATATTTATTCCCAGGTGTTTTATTCTTTTTGTGCAATTATAAATGGGATTGTTTTCTTAATTTCTCTTTCTTTTTTTTTTTTAGACTTTTTTTTTTAAGATTTTATTTATTTATTTGACAAAGATAGAGACAGCTAGCGAGAGAGGGAACACAAGCAGGGGGAGTGAGAGAGGAAGAAGCAGGCTCATAGTGGAGGAGCCTGATGTGGGGCTCGATCCCAGAACGCCGGGATCATGCCCTGAGCCGAAGGCAGATGCTTAACGACTGCGCCACCCAGGTGCCCCTTCTTAATTTCTCTTTCTAATACCTCATTATTAATGTAAGAAATACAACAGATTTTTGTATATTGATTTTGTATCCTGAAACTTTACTAATTTGTTGATTAGTTTTAACAGTTATGGGTTTTTATGGGGTTTTTTGGTGGAATCTTTAGGGGCTTTTTTGTTTTTGTTTTTGCTTTTTACGTATAATATGGTGTCTACTGCACTTCTTCCTTTCTGCTTTGAATGCCTTTTATTCTTTTTCTTGCTTACTTGCTCTGGCTAGGACTTCTAATACTATGTTGAATAAAAGTGTCGAGAGTGGGAATCCTTGTCCTATTCCTGATCTTAGAGTGAAAACATTTAGATAAATAATATTTTAATGCAATATTTTCGAAAGGTCAAATTGACAAACTATGGCCTCTGGGCAGCCACTTGTTTTATGTACATAAAGTTTTAACTTCTAATTTAAAACAGAATTCTTGATTACACTCTTATACCAGCAAGCATATAAAATAGTTCTAGAATATTTCCATGTCAATAAGATGTTCATGTTCCTAAGGATTGTATATTTTTTCTTTGAATCCCTATTCGGGTCATCATTATCCAGCTTTGGATATAACTTCAGAAAATATGACATTACACAAAATTTACAGAAAAAGCTTTCTCTAAGATGACTAACTGAGGGATGCCTGGGTGGTTCAGTTGGTTAAACATCTGCCTTAAGCTCAGGTCATGACATCCTAGGGTCCGGGGATCAAGTCCCACATCGGGCTCCTTGCTCAGTGGGGACCCTGCTTCTCCCTCTCCCTCTCCCACTCCCCCTGCTTGTGCCCTCTCTCTCTGACAAATAAATAAAATCTTAAAAAAAAAAAAGATGCTCGCAACTAATGAATCATCGAACTTTACATCGGAAACGGGGATGTACTGTATGATGACTAACATAATAAAAAATCATTAAAAAAAAAAGATGCTAACTGATAAAGCAAGTTACATAAGGAAGCAACATAATAAAGCTACATAATAACATTCTTTTACAGGAAAAGTGGTTTTTTGGGGGTTTGTTTTTTTTGTTTGTTTTTTGAGAGAGAGAGCATGAGTGAGGAGCAAGGGGCAGATGGAGAGGGAGAGAGAGACTCTTAAGCAGGCTCCATGCCCAGTGTGGAGACTGGCAAGGGGCTTGATCTTAGGACCCTGAGATCATGACCTGAGCTGAAATCAAGAGTCGGATGCTTAACCAACTGAGCCACCCAGATGCCCCAGGAAAAGTGTTTTATAATATACTAACCAATCTTCAGAATTGCCAAGGGAGGGTGGGGAAGACCCTCACAGTTTTCCTTGTCCCACAGGTGCCCCATTCAACCATGGAGTATTTATAACACACGTGAGAGCTCCATTGTCATTCACATGGTTTGCACTCACCCCTAATAACTCATTCTAAAGCAAGAGGTATTTACAGGAATTGTGTGCACATCAAAGTGGTGACACCTGTCACTCTCAGCAACATTTACTCAGTTCCAAACACTAGTATTTAACAAAATAAAAGCAAATTTTCTTTATAAAGCTAACTGGAATCTAGACCTCATTAAAAAGTTATTTCTTCCTTTAGTAATTCTTTAGGTCTTGGAAATGTTAAGCAACATTGTGGCTGCCTTTTTGTCTCTAAGACAAAGTCAGGGAAAGGTAAGAAAGTGCTTAGCATATGATTTAGGAAGGATGAGCCGCTGCTGCAGACTTCCTCAAACAGAAGGATTTGTCCCCATTTAAGGTGGCTCCCCCATGATCAACAGTCTGACCTTGGGCAAGTCACCTACCTGTGCATCAGCTTTGCCATCTCAAAAAATGAGAACTGCTTCATGATGCTTTTGTGAGGGGTCAAGAAATCAGTACAAGGAAAACATGTAGAATATACAAAGCACATAGAAAGTGCTCAATAAATCGTAGCTCTTATTAGCCTTTAGAGATCGGCCACAAGCCTAGGGGAGGTCTGAAGGCAATGGTACAAAGTTAACAAGCATGAAAGCATAGATAACTAGAGGAGGTGCTAACTACATCTATCTTTCTCTCACTCCAGCTGAGAATGAACGTGGGGCTTTCTCTGGGATCCACTTCGGGCCTGCTGCTCTGTGCATCCCACCTACTCTTGGGGGTGGGGGTGATGACTCCCAAACCTAGAGTTGCAGCCCTGGGTTGCACTTCTCCTGGGTTCCTGCAAGCACCTCAGATTCATCATATTCCAAACCTCACGTGTCACCTCACTGCCCCCAGGTTGCCGAACCTGCTTCCCAGGTGTTCTCTGGGTGGATGGAATCGCGGCATCGTGGCATCAGCCCAGCTATAGACTCTCCTCTTTCCGCAGCAGCCTCCCAGCCAATCTGCCCCACATTTAGTCAGTAACCATGTCCTACCGGTTCTACCTCTTGAAGGTTCTCAAACTGTCCCCAACTCTCTCTCTCACTGTTACCTCTGCCCCAGGTCAGATCCTCATATTTTCTCTGGTCGCCCCACCTCCCCAGCCCTCTGCTCACCCCCATTAAAACTCCCAGGGATCCCTTCAAAATCCAAGCTTCCAACCATGCTTCCAGGGCCCTCCTCCAACAGCCCCCACTCATCCACCTTCTTTTTCTGCATTTTCTGATGTGCACTTTATTTTCTAAACTGCTGACTGTCTCCCTGCCCATGAAATGTTGCTTTCTCAGTCCCATATCTAGGCTCAAACAGTTCCCGGGGCCTGTAATGCTTTCCTCCTCTTTATCTGGCTCAGATCAAATCCCATGTCCTCCAGGAAGTGTGCCACACTAAGTTAGACATCCTTTCCCTTGGATACAGTCTTTGTCTTGGAAACAAATTGCTGCATTTGCTACGTATTACCATGGTGTGCCTCCGTCCCTAAACCGTGAGCTCCCTGAAGTTAGGAAGTGCTGTACTGTATATATGGTCTTTGTATCCTGAGTGCTTATTATAGTGCCTGGCACTAAATAAATAAATACAGACTGAGTGACTGTTTATTGAAGCTCCCTCCAGCCCCATTCACAACAGAGTGCCATTTGGAGAAACTAGGTTAGTATAATAGGTGATTCCCTAAGGTGGGGGAGGCACTTCAGTGAACGAACAGCATAAAATCATAGATACTCATTTCAGAGCAGCAGAAGGCAATTGGAAAACAAACTTAGGGGTGGGAGGTTGGGAGGGATCAGAAACAGCCTGGCAGAGGCTCAGAACAGAAGGAGAGCCACCCAGATGGACAGGTCACAAAGGTTTGGCCGCTGCCCTGCCATGTCACTGTGCTATAGGCGTCCAAGCCACCAAACAGAGGAAAAGTAAAAAGATCATTCACTCAGCCAGTGTTTATTGAGCATCTACTAATGAGGCAAGCACTAGGATAGAGCAATGAAATAAATAAAAAGGCCTTGTCTCTGTTCGCATTGAGCTTAGCAGGTGGGGGAGACAGAAAATACCAACGTAAGCAAAGACATGTCTAATTACACATAGTAATAAGAACTGAGGAGGGAAGAAACAGGATGCTGTGAGAGAAAATAGCAGGGAGGGCAGGGAAGGGCTCTCTAAGGATGTGGTTTTCTAACTGAAGTCGGTGAAGACAGGAAGAAGCAGGAGCACACAGGCCCCCGGGGACTGGCCCGGGCAAGGCACTGAAATGGGCTGGCATGGCCTCAAAAAGGTGGGCGAGGGAAAGCAAGGCCTGACGCCGTGTGCTGGGGAGACAGGCAAACATAGCATAGTTGGACTCCGGGCGGACGGATATAGGAGTTTAGATTCGACTTCATGCATGGTGGTCAAGGAAGAGGTTGAAGAAAGGGAGTGATGCAGTGATGAGATGTGGTTTACTTTCACAGGAGGATGTCCAGGCTGCTGGGTGGAGACGGGATCACAAAGGAGGTAGGGAAGAAGAAGGGAGAACTGTCCGAAGTGGCTGGGACTCGTGTCAAGCTATGAACAGTCCTCTTTGGGAAATGTTATCATTTACCCTGTTTTATAGCTTAGGGAAACTGAGGTTTGGAGCTGGAAGATGGACCCAAGTCTGTTCTATCCCAGAGTCGGAGTTTAGCCTCCTACTGCGGACCCTTTCACTTGCTTACACCTAACTTCCAGATTGGTAAAGATTAAAAAGAATGACAGTATCCACTTTGAGCGAGGTGACAGGGGAAAAGGGGGAGATTTCATCCACCATAGATGGGAATGTGCACTGGTGCAGTCTTTCTAGAAGAAAGGCTGTGCCTTAAAGATATGTGTCCTCCTAGAGGCCCCCAATCCTAGGTTTAGAATCCTTAGAAAACAAACCAACTACTGAGCAAAGATGTCTGAACAAGTCTTGTTTCTCAGTATTTGTGACAGCAAAATAGGGCACTGATAAAATAGACTCCAGTACCACGCGGTAAATGACTGATAATTTGNTTGTTTCTCAGTATTTGTGACAGCAAAATAGGGCACTGATAAAATAGACTCCAGTACCACGCGGTAAATGACATAATTTATTGACGCAGAAAGACTACAACATATTGCCCTGTGAGAAAATTGGGTCAACAAAGGATGTGGTATGATTCTGTTTTCTCAATATATGTGTGTATACAGAGAAAAAATTCTGGAAAGATCTACATTCAAATATTAAGAGTGGCTATTGTTAGGGAGGGACAATTTTTCCTTTTAGCTTCTGTGGCTGCTCTGACAGCAAAAATTATAGAAGGCAGATAACCGGAGAAAAACAAATTTAATTATATCTGAGGGAGACCTGCAAAGACAATGCAAATCATGGGCAAGTCAGGCAATTGAAGCTTATATGGCATCTGAAGCTAAGGAATGGGATAGGGGCCTGGGGTCTCAAAAGTGGGGAGTTTAGCTCATAGGACTATAAAGACAGATGTTGGGTAATTGGATGTTCACCCTGCTCTATGGGTAGGTCTTTCAGATAAAAAGTTATCTCTGATAATAGCTCTCTTTCTGGACTAGACCACCTATCTAAATTCTTTTGGGTAGTTAAGGGAGAGGTAAAAGTTTTTCCTGACTCCACTGAGTCTTGATGGCCTTTCAGCTCAAAATAATCTCTATTCCAAAGCAGCACATTTTGAAGATGTTTTTCTGAACCCCTTCACTAGCTCTGGAAGACGGAAAATATGGAGATTTTTGCTGTTGATTGCTGTTGTTTTTTCTGCATGGTATGTAATTTCACTAAATCAAAAATGTTACTTCTTTATTAAAGTAGAGCACATATACGGAAAAGGGCACACATCCTATACTCACGGTGTGATGAGTGATCATGAACTGAACATGCTCATGTAAATAACACATAGATCAAGAAATAGAGCATTCCCAGCATCCTAAAGTCCCCTTTGCAAAATCATACTGAACCTAGGGTTCACTCCATGTGATTTTGTGCAATTCTTCCAAGTGACTGCACTAAGTTGTAACATTAATAATATTAATTGTTTAAAATCTTAGAATGTTAACACCTTGTCTGTTACAAATATGATACCTTAGAACAATAATCATTGCCATGTTTGTCACCTTATAAAGCACTTTCCACGGACAGTAGCTCTAAGCATTATTATCATCCTCACTTAATCAATGAAGGACCAGGGGTGCAGAGAGTAAGTCACCCTGCCAGCTCACACACAGAGCTAGTAGGTGCCGAAACCAGGACAACTCCAGAGTGGCATCCATGCCCTTTCTGCCCCACCTTATGGGATTGAGAGCAAAGGTAGCAGTGGATTAAACGAAAGGAATAATTTGCTCACCACTAGGCTCTTTAAACATTGAGACAATTACCAGGGAAACCTCTTTAAACTCCTTTTCTGAAAACCATTTAGAATAGAATACACAGACCCTTCTAATTTGGAAGATGAATGTCTCATAAATATTCAACCAGTTTCAATATTAATAACCTCTGCCGAGAATTTCCTTTGCTAAAAAATCTCTGATGGCAACATTTCTCATTTAACACTATTAACCATGGTGCCTTCATTATGTAGTATTGTATCTATACGTTGTATAGTTGATATACATATATGCCTACTTGTCATGTGGATTTCATATTTGCATATGTCCACTTTCCAGCTTTATGAATAATATTGATTTCAGCCTCCTAGTGATCACATATAAAAGTTTTACTTCTCATTCACAGATGAGAGCGCTGAGTCCCACTGTCAAGTAGCTGGTTTCGCAGGACTGGCGCAGGACTCGGGTCTCTGGCTTGCAGTTCACAGCAATCTCAACCACATATCACTGCATTACGTGAGAAACTTTTTTTCTACTGGGAAGCAAGCAGTCATGGTCTTGGTTGTTAATAAAACTGTGAGTGGTGTTGTTGTTGTTGTTTCTCTCCAAAAGAGTAAAACCGCATGAATTAGCTTTATGTATCACAAAATCATATTTCATGACAAGA
Organism: Ailuropoda melanoleuca; assembly: GCF_002007445.2. Classification (NCBI taxonomy): domain Eukaryota; kingdom Metazoa; phylum Chordata; class Mammalia; order Carnivora; family Ursidae; genus Ailuropoda; species Ailuropoda melanoleuca. The sequence goes on from NC_048223.1 coordinate 56,802,920, forward strand.
TCTAGGACGATGCTCGCTTAAGTGCTGTGATTCTAGGCGTCTGTAACATTTCACAATCCAGTACACTTCATAGAGACTTCAAAAGAAATCAGGTGAATTGGCAGAGAAAACAGGAACCTATCACCTCAAATATTTACTTAAGCATGAACACAGGTGTCCTTGTCTTACAGGTTAGCGCTGTCAGCTGTTAAAAGCTGAACTCCTTCCCCATCCCTACTTCTCCCCGGGATATTACGTCTTTTGTATCAATTTTATTTTTTAAAAAAGCAAACAAACAATTCACATCTGCAGTCTTCCTACCTCTGAGTCTAACATCAGATACAGTACACATGGAAGCATTTAGAACACTATTTCCCCAGGAAATAGACTCTGCGTTCCCCTGGTTGCCTTTCAGGAATCCCCAAACTGAAGAGACTGTTTTTCCTGACAGAAGAATGGTATCTGCAGGTCAAAGAACAGTTGATAAGCCTGTTTATTTTCCCAGAGACTTTGGCGGGCACGTCCCCTCTTTTAACATTTCCCAAGTCAGCCTTCCAGAACTTTGCCAGGCCCCAGGCCTTCCCCCCTAGCCTCCCTGGTGGGTTTTCTCTGCCTCTTCTTTGAGAGCCTCTGTGAATCTCTACTTTCACAGTTACCATTTTATAAATAGATGTGGGAGAGTGGGGGCATCTTTAAATAAACAGATGAATGAGGTCCTGGAAATGTCACCTTTCTAATGACCTTTAGGCATAAGGGAAATACTCAGCCTCAGGAGCTAAGAAAGGGGCCCTCAGAGATCCGGACCAGCCCCTGTCTCATTGGGGTGGTGATCTAGGTGCACAGCTTGAGTGCTGAGTAGATAGAGAATCTCCTGGTAGAAACAACTTCGGAGATGCCATACGGTATCAGTATCATGCCTCCTACAGAAAATGGCTGAGCCTCAGGACTCTTGTCNCGGAAGATGAATGTCTCATAAATATTCAACCAGTTTCAATATTAATAACCTCTGCCGAGAATTTCCTTTGCTAAAAAATCTCTGATGGCAACATTTCTCATTTAACACTATTAACCATGGTGCCTTCATTATGTAGTATTGTATCTATACGTTGTATAGTTGATATACATATATGCCTACTTGTCATGTGGATTTCATATTTGCATATGTCCACTTTCCAGCTTTATGAATAATATTGATTTCAGCCTCCTAGTGATCACATATAAAAGTTTTACTTCTCATTCACAGATGAGAGCGCTGAGTCCCATTGTCAAATAGCTGGTTTCGCAGGACTGGCGCAGGACTCGGGTCTCTGGCTTACAGTTCACAGCAATCTCAACCACATCTCACTGCATTACGTGAGAAACTTTTTTTCTACTGGGAAACAAGCAGTCATGGTCTTGGTTGTTAATAAAACTGTGAGTGGTGTTGTTGTTGTTGTTTCTCTCCAAAAGAGTAAAACCGCATGAATTAGCTTTATGTATCACAAAATCATATTTCATGACAAGATCTAGGACGATGCTCGCTTAAGTGCTGTGATTCTAGGCGTCTGTAACATTTCACAATCCAGTACACTTCATAGAGACTTCAAAAGAAATCAGGTGAATTGGCAGAGAAAACAGGAACCTATCACCTCAAATATTTACTTAAGCATGAACACAGGTGTCCTTGTCTTACAGGTTAGCGCTGTCAGCTGTTAAAAGCTGAACTCCTTCCCCATCCCTACTTCTCCCCGGGATATTACGTCTTTTGTATCAATTTTATTTTTTAAAAAAGCAAACAAACAATTCACATCTGCAGTCTTCCTACCTCTGAGTCTAACATCAGATACAGTACACATGGAAGCATTTAGAACACTATTTCCCCAGGAAATAGACTCTGCGTTCCCCTGGTTGCCTTTCAGGAATCCCCAAACTGAAGAGACTGTTTTTCCTGACAGAAGAATGGTATCTGCAGGTCAAAGAACAGTTGATAAGCCTGTTTATTTTCCCAGAGACTTTGGCGGGCACGTCCCCTCTTTTAACATTTCCCAAGTCAGCCTTCCAGAACTTTGCCAGGCCCCAGGCCTTCCCCCCTAGCCTCCCTGGTGGGTTTTCTCTGCCTCTTCTTTGAGAGCCTCTGTGAATCTCTACTTTCACAGTTACCATTTTATAAATAGATTTGGGAGAGTGGGGGCATCTTTAAATAAACAGATGAATGAGGTCCTGGAAATGTCACCTTTCTAATGACCTTTAGGCATAAGGGAAATACTCAGCCTCAGGAGCTAAGAAAGGGGCCCTCAGAGATCCGGACCAGCCCCNATTTCAGCCTCCTAGTGATCACATATAAAAGTTTTACTTCTCATTCACAGATGAGAGCGCTGAGTCCCACTGTCAAGTAGCTGGTTTCGCAGGACTGGCGCAGGACTCGGGTCTCTGGCTTGCAGTTCACAGCAATCTCAACCACATATCACTGCATTACGTGAGAAACTTTTTTTCTACTGGGAAGCAAGCAGTCATGGTCTTGGTTGTTAATAAAACTGTGAGTGGTGTTGTTGTTGTTGTTTCTCTCCAAAAGAGTAAAACCGCATGAATTAGCTTTATGTATCACAAAATCATATTTCATGACAAGATCTAGGACGATGCTCGCTTAAGTGCTGTGATTCTAGGCGTCTGTAACATTTCACAATCCAGTACACTTCATAGAGACTTCAAAAGAAATCAGGTGAATTGGCAGAGAAAACAGGAACCTATCACCTCAAATATTTACTTAAGCATGAACACAGGTGTCCTTGTCTTACAGGTTAGCGCTGTCAGCTGTTAAAAGCTGAACTCCTTCCCCATCCCTACTTCTCCCCGGGATATTACGTCTTTTGTATCAATTTTATTTTTTAAAAAAGCAAACAAACAATTCACATCTGCAGTCTTCCTACCTCTGAGTCTAACATCAGATACAGTACACATGGAAGCATTTAGAACACTATTTCCCCAGGAAATAGACTCTGCGTTCCCCTGGTTGCCTTTCAGGAATCCCCAAACTGAAGAGACTGTTTTTCCTGACAGAAGAATGGTATCTGCAGGTCAAAGAACAGTTGATAAGCCTGTTTATTTTCCCAGAGACTTTGGCGGGCACGTCCCCTCTTTTAACATTTCCCAAGTCAGCCTTCCAGAACTTTGCCAGGCCCCAGGCCTTCCCCCCTAGCCTCCCTGGTGGGTTTTCTCTGCCTCTTCTTTGAGAGCCTCTGTGAATCTCTACTTTCACAGTTACCATTTTATAAATAGATTTGGGAGAGTGGGGGCATCTTTAAATAAACAGATGAATGAGGTCCTGGAAATGTCACCTTTCTAATGACCTTTAGGCATAAGGGAAATACTCAGCCTCAGGAGCTAAGAAAGGGGCCCTCAGAGATCCGGACCAGCCCCTGTCTCATTGGGGTGGTGATCTAGGTGCACAGCTTGAGTGCTGAGTAGATAGAGAATCTCCTGGTAGAAACCACTTCGGAGATGCCATACGGTATCAGTATCATGCCTCCTACAGAAAATGGCTGAGCCTCAGGACTCTTGTTCGCTGACCTAGACTGTTGGAGACTGGTAACTCTTCTTTTAACCTCAAGCTCAGAGAAATTCAGTGCCCAGTTTTTCAGAGAAAAGTCAAGTGAAAGGGGCTGCAGGAAGGGAGTGGCAATGACCCATAGGCAGCCTCCTTGATGAGGTCAATAGTGGGACCAAGCCTGGGGGCCAGGGGCTGGTCAGGGTGAAGGAGGGCTGATCAAGGACAGGGATTCTTGGCAGTGCTCTAGAAGGGTCAGTGTCTCCAGGAAAACCTCACTCCTGACCTCTCCCTGAAGTCCTAGGGCCTTAGGACTTAAGAATTCATTCTTTTTTTTTAAGGTGTTGCTTTTTATGGAGACTACAGAAATAAACCCATGCTTTTATAGTCAATGAATCTATGACAAATGAGGTAAGACTACACAATGGGGAAAAGACAGCTCTTCAACAAACGCTATTGGAAAACAAGACAGCTAGCTACATGCAAAAGAATGAAACTGGAGCACTTCCTTACACCATACACAGAAATAAACTCAAAATGGATTAAGGACCTAAATGTGAGACCTAAAACCATAAAAATCCTGGAAGAGAACCCAGGCAGCAACCTCTTTGACATTGGCCATAGAAATATTTTTCTAGCTGGGTCTCCTCTGGCAAGGGAAACAAAAGCAAAATTAAACTATTGGGACTACACCAAAATAAAAAGCTTCTGCGCAGCAAAGGAAACCATTAACAAAACAAAAAGGTAGCTTACCGAATGGGAGCAGATATTTGGAAATGATATATCTTTTATGTATATCAAGATATATAAAGAACTGGGGCGCCTGGGTGGCGCAGTCGTTAAGCGTCTGCCTTTGACTCAGGGCGTGATCCCGGCCTTCTGGGATCGAGCCCCACATCAGGCCCCTCTGCTAGGAGCCTGCCTCTTCCTCTCCCACTCCCCCTGCTTGTGTTCCCTCTCTCTCTGGCTGTCTTGCTCTGTCAAAATAAATAAATAAAATCTTTAAAAAAAAAAAAGATATATAAAGAACTTACACAATTTAACACCAACCCCCCCCAAATAATCCAATTAAAAAATGAACAGACATTTTTCCAAAGAAGACATACAGATGGCCAACAGACAAATGAAACGATGCTCAACGTTGTTAATCACCAGGGAAATGGAAATTAAAACCACAGTGAGATATCACTTTACAACTGTAAGAATGACTAAAAGCAAAAGGACAAGAAATAACAAGTGTTGGCAAGGATGTGGAGAAAAAGAAAGCCTCATGCACTGTTGGTGGGAATGCAAACTGGTGCAGCCGCTGTGGAAAACAGGTTGAAGGTTCCTCAGAATGTTAAAAATAGAAATACCCTGTGGTCCACTTATTCCACTACTGGGTATTAATTACCCAAAGAAAATGAAAACATTAATTTGAAAATGTATGTGCACCCCTATGTTTATCATAGCATCGTTTACAATAGCCAAGATATAGAAGCAGCCCAAGTGTCCACTGATAGATGAATGGATAAAGATGTGGGATATATATATCTACATATTGCGATGGGCTATTACTCAGCCATTTAAAAGAATGAAATACAGCATTTGCAACAACATGGATGGACCCAGACAGTATAATGCTCAGTGAAATAAGTCAGTCAGGGGTGCCTGGGTGGCTCAGCCAGTTAAGCATCTGCCTTTGGCTCAGGTCATGATCCCAGGGTTCTGGGATCGAGTCCCACGTCGGGCTCCCTGCTCAGCAGAGAATCTGCTTCTCCCTTTGCCCCTCCCCCCACTTGTGTGTGCATGCTCTTTCTCTCTCTTACAAAAATAAATTTAAAAAAAATTTTTTTAAAACAGTCAGAAAAAGACAAATACCACATGATTTCATTCCTATGTGGAATTTAAGAAACAAAACAAACAAATGAACAAATTTAAAAAAGAGACAAAAAACCAGACTTAACTACAGAGAACAAATTAGTGGTTGCCAGAAGGAGGAGGGGGGAATGGGAGAAATAGGTGAAGGGGATTATATTTATCTCATGAGCACTGAGAAATGCAAAGAATTATTGAATTATTATATTGTACACCTGAAACTAACGTAACACTGTGTGTTAATTGTACTGGGATAAAATAAAATAAAGTTAAAAAGTTACATTTTAAAATAATGTGTCTCTTTTGGCCCACAAGTTAGTTACACTAATAGTTGCGTTAGGCCTTTTGAATGGTAGGCACCGAGTTCCAGGTAATGATTACCTCTGTGGAGGGGACACAGGAGAAAGGTATCAATAAGGTTTCATATCCATAATGTTGCTGTTATTTTACATAATGTTTTCTTTTGGAATAATTTTGAATTTATAGAAAAATTACAAAGTAAGTTTTAGTCCAGAGATAGTCCAGAGAGTTCCATATATGCTTCACCCAGTTTCTTCTAATGTTAGCGTCTTACCAACCATGGTATACTTATCAAAACTAAGAAATTAACGTTGGTACAACCAAATATTACAGTTTTTCAGATTTCATCAGTTTTTCCACTAATGTCTTTTTTTTTTTAAGATTTTATTTATTCATTTGGAGAGACAGAGAGAGAACAAGCAGGGGAGTGGCAGAGGGAGAAGCAGAGTCCCTGCTGAGCAGGAAGCCTGATGCTGGACTCGATCCCAGGACCTGGAGATCATGACCTGAGCTGAACGCAGACCCTTAACCATCTGAGCCACCCAGGCGCCCCCACTAATGTCTTTTTTGTCGTTATTCCAGGGTCCAATCCAGGGTACGTCATTGCCTTTAGCACAGCCATACTCTTTTCTATCTTTTACAAGTCTGCAGAAACTATGGCAAATACTAAGATTTGATTAAAGTTTTTGGCAAGAACAGAAAGCTCATTATCTTACTGTCTGGCTAATATAGGAGAGAAAGTATAATGTTGCAATTATGAGGGAGTCTCTGGAAACAGACTGCCCAGCTTCAAATTCTGGCTCAAGCACACCACAGCTGTGGCTACTAGGTGATTTATTAATCTCTCCGTGACTAAATTTCCTCATCTGAAAAAACAGGGGTCATCACAGTACCGACCTCTTAGGATTTCTCTGAGGCTTAAATATTAATATTAATATTAATTCATGCAAAGCAACTGGAATAGAGCTCAATAAATGTTAGCTATTATTATTATTTACACCTATAATATTTTACAATATTTTTTTTAAGCCCCTTTGCAGGGCACATGAGTGGCTCAATCATTTGAGACTCTGACTCTTGATTTCAGCTCAGGTCATGGTCTCAGGGTCATGAGATCGAGCCCCATGTCAGGCTCTGGGCTGAGCGTGGAGTCTGCTGAAGATTTTCTCTCTCTCTCTGCCCCTCCCTGTCCCCCCCACCTGCTTCTCACGCTCTCTCTTAAAAAAAAAAAA
>NC_048223.1:56809885-56903067 GCF_002007445.2 Ailuropoda melanoleuca
TATATATATATATATTATATATATATATATAGCTCCTTTGGGCTTCTCTGGATCCCATTTTAACAGAAAACTGCAATCTTCTTTGTACCTTTATTACCCATGTTATAAAACATGCCCCACTGCATTATCATTATTTGTTTCTGTTGTGTCTTCAGCAATGGACTCCACCTAACACATCATGGCACATGCAGGATTCAAGTGTTTTTAGCTTGAAGGAAGGAAGAAACAAGGGGACGGGAAAGCAAGCTGAGTGGTTAGGGAACTCCCCTGACAGCTTTGATGGGGAACTTGGGGTCACAGAGGGAGCACAGCGTGTGTGGGGTTTGAGGAAGCTGCACTTTTCAGAGCAAGGGTTTGGCAGTGACGGGACGATACTATAACAGCGGATCCCCAGAAGAGACAGAGGGGCATGGATGTGTGGGTCCAGATGCGAAGAAAGAGCTCTCTGTGCAGTTCTTCCCGAGAGCATGTGTGGTGTGGAAGCCTGGAAGAGCTTCTCTTCCCGACGGCTAAACTGGAAATTCCAGGACACTTACTAACTGGAGCACAACTTGGGCTATGGTCAGCTTCCAGCCTCGGACACTGAGGCTTCCTCTCTTTCTTTTTTAGTTTAATCATTTTAAGTGCACAGTTCAGGGGCACTAAGTACTTTCACAATGTGCAACCATCATGACCACCCATCTCCAGCACTTTCTCATCTTCCCAAACGGAACTCTGTACCCATTAACCAATAACTCCCCCATTCTCCCCAACCCTAACTCCGAGAAACCACCATTCTACTTTCTGTCTGTATGACTTTGTCTATTCTAGTGCCTCATATAAGTGGAATCATTTAGTATTTGTCCCTTTGTGCCTGGCTTAGTTCACTTAGCATCATGTCTTCAAGATTCCTCAGAATTTTTCTTTCTTTTTAAGGCTGAAGAATATTCCATCATGTAGATACACCACATTCTATTTAACCAATTGGGCTTTTTCCGCCTTTTGATTATTGTAAATAATGCTAATATGAAAATGGGTATATGAATAACTGTTTGAGTCCCCCCTTTCAATTCTTCAGGGTATATACCCAGAAATAGAATTGCTGGATCATATGGTTTAAGTTTTTGAGAAACTGCCAAGTACCCCTCCCCCCTTTTTTTTGAGAGAGCGTGTGTGTGTGCACCTGCAGAGGAGGAGGGGAAGAGGGAGAGAGAACCTCAAGCAGACTCCACACTGAGCACAGAGCCCAGTTCGGGGCTCGATCCCACCACTCTGAGATCATGGCCTGGTCCAAAACCAAAAGTCAAATGTTCAGCTGGCTGAGCCACCCAGGAGCCCCTGAGTCCCCCATTTTTATAGCAAGAAAGGATTCTCGTGGGTGAGATGGTGGGGATGAGGGATGGTAGTTCCGAGAATCAAGAAGCAGGATTCCTCAGAAAGGAGTTTAATTGAGTGGTTTAGTCCTCTCTGTAAAGTTGTGTGCGACACGCCACCCCAGCAGGGCAGTAATCCCTATGTCTCTCCATCCAGATGGTCTCTCAGCCCTTTCAAATGGCATGAACATATGTTGAAGGCTGGTGAGGGATAATAACTTGAGGCTTTCTCTACACTCCACGCCTCCCGACAACTTGTGACGTAGTCTTAATATGCCATTCTGTCTCGTCTCTAATAATAATAGCAGATAACCTATAAATAGGTAACTATTCAACGAGTTTTGTGTTTTCCTGTTGATATTTTTAAAAGAATACATTAACTTTTTAGGGATAAATGTCTTATTCCTCCTTGAATCTAATGCCAATTAATTTAATGCCAATTTAATACCATTTATCTTTATCAGATAAAAGATGAAAACATATTTGGGGGGGGTCTGACCTATTATATCCATCCTATTTCTCTTTTTGTATTGGTTACCAGGAATCTGGGCCAAACTCAGAGCCCAACTCTAATAATCAGCTCGTGTCAATTAACTGGTTATATTACCCATTTACAGAGCCTCTATTGTATTAATCTTAAAATACCCTATATTTTATTATGTTTATGTTTCAGATTTATCCCATGACAAGATAGGGACACCTGTGTGGCTCAGTCAGTTAAGCGTCTGACTTCGGCTCAGGTCGTGATCTCAGGGTCCAGGGATCCAGCCCCGCGTTGAGCCCCTTGATGGGCTCTGTGCTCAGTGGGGAGTCTGCTTGAGGATTCCCTCTCTCTCTCTTTCTCTCTCCTTCTGCCGCTTCCCCCACTTGTGCTCTCCCTGTCACTCTCTCAAATAAAATCTAAAAAAAATAAAAACAATAGGCAGGATACAAATTCTAAATAAATGAAATTAATACCACACCTTTAGGAAGTTAACTCTTTCATACTCTCTGAGTCCCACTTAGTGTAATATTAGTAGTAGAATAATAGAACCATACAGACTTTTCCAGTTAGAAGCATCTTAGGGTAAATCTAACTTCCTGTTTTTGACTTAACTGACCTGTTTATCTGACAAAATCAGGACCTCTAAGAGAGGATCACTGCTACTGAAAATGTAAATCAGGCATTTTGGATGTTGCCTCAACTTTTTCAAGCCATTGATGTCACTCTGTGCATCAGAAGAATGTTTAACTAAATGGTAGCAACCTGTAAAGTTACTCTGTCTTCCAAATGAATCATTTGCACCCTATTCATTAAAAAAGGTCTCTAAGTTCATACAGGGCCAAGATATATTTTCAGAATATATTTTCCTCCAGAAAGCTTTCAGGAAGAAAACATTAATTCAGTTCATCAAGTTGTGGTAGGATTAAATGAGGCAGGGAACATCATGATAAATGCAAGTCACAGGTGGAGAGGGATGCCTTTTTTTTTTTTTTAAGATTTTATTTACTTATTTTGAAAAAAAGAGAGAGAGAATGAACAGGGGGAGAGGGAGAGGGAGAAGCAGGCTCCCCGCTAAGCAGGGAGCCCAATGAGAGACTCCATCCCAGGACCCTCCATCCCACGGACCTGAGCCAAAGGCAAATGCTTAACTGTCTGAGCCACCCAGGGATCCTGGGAATGTTTTTAATGTATCAGAATACTTCGGGCCTTTTTTGTGTGCCAAATGTGAAACAAGCCAACAAACTTTTCAGGGTAAAGAAGAATTTTCCTAAAGAGTTTCTTTCTATAGCTTTCAGACAGTTTTCCTGTTGGAAAGATAAAGAACTTTCTTTTGGTCGCTTTGACCCCTACATCTCTGTGGGGTGTGTGTCCCTGAGTCATACTAGACCTGATACAAGGATGGCAAATACAGTCATCTACACTCATGTCACTGAGTGTGGCTGGAGGAGTCACATGACCCGACGGTAATAGACATCTCGGGGTGGAGTCGCAGTCACCATTCATTATCAAGGACCTAACACGCACACCGCACAGAACATCTCAGAATACATTGACAGTTATTTGTTTAGGAACTAATTATAAAGACCCTGCAGGGTGTTTCAGCGCTCAGCCAGGCGTGGAAATTGAGAACCGTAAGTTAACATGGTAATACCTGTTATAAGTATCCACTTTAACAGCCATTGTTCCAGGCTCCACCATGATGTTATATTATGAATTTCTTTAGCTCTCATTTGTGTCCGGAAAATAATATGATTTGCATCAATGTCCAGGTACAGCAACAACCCTAAGAGTTCTGAGCAAATACATAAAGTACATAATAGTGGCTCAACAAATATTTACTGCACATCTACTATGATGTCTATGGATACATATATGTATCACACACACACACATACAGCAGTCTAGTCTGTAGTTAAGAGCACAATATTGGAAGTGAAACAGGGCTGGGTTCAAGTGCTGGTACCACCACTTAAAAGCAGTGTGACATTGGGCAAGTCTCAGGTTCCTTATCTGTAAAATGGGAACAAAATACCTCCCTGGCAGAATTGTTGTGAAGATTAAATACAACAATTCTTGTAAAGTGCTAGCCCAGGCCCTGGCTTAAATGCTGGATAAAGGGGAGCTATTAACTATTTGTATATGTACCCACACATGGGCTTGGTAATAGAAGTATAAATTCAGAAATCCCTAATAGGCCTGGGATTTAAAAGATGACAGCAGTTTTTAATCAAAATGTTATTTCACTTTCTGATTTATTTTTTCATCAAAATTTTAAACAAGAAATAACAGCAACTTTAAAAAGGAGAGAGACAGATGTCAGCACAAAGGAAGGGCGAAAATCCACACTACCAGCTGGGTGAAAGTTTGCCACCAGGTGGCTGGCGGCAGTGGCTAGGCTCAGGATTCTCGTTCTTGTGGTGAGCTTCGTTCTCTGGCCTCCAAAGACTGCAGAATTCTCAAACCAAGAGTAATGATGACCCTCTTGGGGACAAACTTAGGCCCTCCCCCTCTGCAGGAGAATCAGGGCGCTCTGACTCATAGGAGCCACCATGAAATCACTAACTGGAAATCTTGCTGCAGCTCCACTGCAAGGGAATTGGACTTGATTTGCCAGATTCCCCCATGTGATCCGAGTGTGGCCACCTGCCAAAGAGCCAGGGGCAGAGAGGGCCACTCGCCTTCCTGGCAACACAGAGATCGCCTAGCTCCATCACCAAATACAAAAGCAGCCTCAGGCAGACAAGAAGCCATTTCCAATGACGATTTGGCTTGGACGGGAGTAGCTATAGTGCCAGAGTGTTTGGTGCATTGCCTCTTTCAGCAGCTTATCCGTTCTTCTGTGGGGGGGCTGGGTTCTGAGGTTCTTGTGGTACATGGAGCTATTGCCTTCACCATCTGCTCCCATATCTTCCTCTGGTGACATCAGACAGTGCCGCAGGGTTTGCCTCTGCCATCTCCCAGGCTGTTTGACTCAACTGTGCATGTTCTTATGATGCCAGGAGAATGATCCTTCCCTAAGTCAGCTGAACAGAAGCCAGAAGTTAACTGCAAACAAGCGACGAAGCTTGCTTTGCAGCATGGAGGAGACCCGTTTCCCTGCCGCTGACCGAGTGGACTGTTGCTAATTAGCCTGCAGTGGGGCTACCAAAGGGAAGAGGTCCTTGCTCACCCGAAGAAGGGAATCACCATGCAGGTAGGTTAACGCGTTTCTGAGACTTCCCAGTGCTGGCTAAGAGTGTGCACTGCTTTGGGGGGCAGGCCGGGGACAGGCTGAGAACTTTAGAACCACCGAGGAGGGTGATTAGCAGACGGGTTCCTGGCAGCGCCTGTGCTCTCAGGAGGTGGTTCTGACAGGCAGCTTGCTCAGAGAGTGCCCGGATAGTGTGCAGAAAGAGGAGAATGGAGATAATCCTCTGGAGTGGGCTGAGCCTAAGACCCTCACTAGAGGGACTGCAGCTCTGAATCTTGGATGCCAGGAAACTGACATGGTGTGTCTGGGGCACGTTACAAGGACTAGTTTAATAAATGGATGCAGGGGCGCCTGGGTGGCACAGAGGTTAAGCGTCTGCCTTCGGCTCAGGGCGCGATCTCAGCGTTATGGGATCGAGCCCCACATCAGGCTCCTCCGCTGTGAGCCTGCTTCTTCCTCTCCCACTCCCCCTGCTTGTGTTCCCTCTCTCGCTGGCTGTCTCTCTATCTCTGTCAAATAAATAAATAAAATCTTTAAAAAAAAAAATAAAAAAATAAATGGATGCAGATGCACTCCCGGGTGCCTCAAACCCAGCAGACCCCGAATGCACTCATTCTCTCTCTCTCACCCCTTACTGCTAGCCCTGTCTAACTTCAGCCTCTATTATATTCCTTATCTCTGCCAAGGAGATTTCAAGTCCCTCCCTGCCCCCCTATCATGAAGGCCAGAGACTGGTCTGCGAGGAAGGGGGAGTGAGCACAGAGCTAAGGACTGGAGTGGGGAATTATGAAGCGACAAGTAAGAAATCCCACAGCTGGCGTTGTGGGGGAAGGGGAAGACGGGATGAGATTCGAAGGAATGCTAAGAGGAGCCAGAATGTCCATCCAATAGGGAGGTGGCTGAGGATAGTGTGGAAGACCGGATTTTAGAGATTGCGAGGCAAGAACAAGCTCGAGTTAGGATCATGGTTGTGTGGGTCTTGAGCAATTGTTCTGAGCCAGGGGACCTGGAGAGTCTGTGGGTGGGTCGGCCTGGCTGGGGGTATGGATGAAGCCAAGCCTAAAGCCTGGGAGCTATCCTCCACGAGCCTCCTTTCTCCCCATCTCTCAGTGTTTCCCACATGCCCTTGAACTGCCCCTCTCCTCCCACATCCTCTCAGCTGGGCTCTCATGATCTTTCCCTTGAGCTATTGCAATGGTCTAACCGCTGGAGTCCCTGCTTCTAATCTCTTTCCCCTCCAATCCATTCCTCACACAATTGTGAAACTTCTAAAATGCAAGCTTGGTCATGTCTCCAAGCTTCAAGGTTTCCAGTGGCTTCCCATTGGCTGCAAAATAAAGCCCAGACATCTTGCAGGGCACGCAGGAGCATTCAGGATCCGCCCCCACACCCCGCCATTGTGGCTTCAGCTGCTGTAACTTACCTGCCAGTACCCAGGCGCCTGCACTGTTTGCTGCTCCTGGAATATGACCTTGAAATTGCCTTACTACTTCCTGACGTTATTCCTCAGCCCAGAATGCCTTTTTCTTCTGTCCTACCCACACACCTCTCCTCATCTTTCAGGACACAGCCATATCCTCTGAGAAGACTTCTCCATCCCTCTTCTTCCAGATCAAGGTTAATCGTTCTGTCTCCGTGTGTGTGTGTGTGTGTGTGTGTGTGTGTGTGAGAGAGAGAGAGAGAGAGAGAGATAACTATATATAACACAAATCTTTACCATTTTTACTGTTTTAAGGATACAGTTCTGTGGCATTAAGTACATTCACATTGTTGGGCAACCATTACCACGATCCATCTCTGAACTTTTTTGTCATCCGCAACTAAAACTGCCCTCATGAAACACGAACTCTCCATTCCCCCTAGCTCCTGGCAAGCAGAATTCTGCTTTCTATCTCCAGGAATTTGAATAAACTAGGTGCCTCCTATAAGTGGAATCGTACAATATAGTTCCCTTTGTGACTGGCTTGTTTCACTTAGCATGATGTCCTCGAGGTTCATCCCTGCGGTAGCCTGTGGCAGAACTTCCTTTTTAAGACTGAAAGATATGCCATTGTATGGACCTACTACGTTTTGTTTACCCATTCATTCATTTACGGATACTTGGGTGGCTCCACCTATTAATTATTGTGAATACTGCTGCTATGAACATCAGTGTTACAAACATCTACTCAAGTCCCTGCTTTCAGTTCTTGGGGTCAATTCTACCTAGAAGTAGAATTGCTGGGTCGTATGATCATCCTAACTCCTATATTTTTCCCTCACAGGTAATTGTGCATGGTAACTGTTCACTTTCAGTATGGGAATGTAGCCATATATAAATTCCCTTGGAGAAATGCTAGAAATTTAAAGCACAGCAAAGACACTGCAAAGAATATTTGACCCTGCCCTGCAGTGAAGTATGTTTCCCACATAGGGAAGTTGCAAACCCCTTGAAATGTGTAAGTGCTAATAACACTTGAACTCTAAAATTAGACTCTGGCAAGATGCTTCTAAGAAAATCCTTTCAAGAAATCTAGTTAGTAAGTTTTGCAGTTACTACTTGGTTAGGACCTGCTTGGGCGTGTAGAGCCAAGAATCCCGAATTCCAGCCCTACCCCTCCCCTTCAGCGAGTGACTGGTTCTCTAGGCTCTGATTCTACCATCAGTAAAATAACAAATGTTCCTGTACAGTCATGAGAAAAGAGCAATCCGAATGCTCAAAATAAACACACAAACAGAGATTATCCAAATTATCATCGTGACTGGCACTCCAGGGAACATTGGGGCATTTTTAGCAGGTCAATAGGATGCATAATCATCTCTCAAAGGAAGCTAAATGGGATTCTTTAAAGGGTGGAGTAGAGCAGTACTTGATCATTCCTATTCAGATGAAAAAAAAAAATCTTTGAGTAAAAGGCAGAATTCCAGGGACATTAGAGGAATATCTGAAAAGAAAGTAGCTGGCAGGATTTTAAAATATGACAGTTGAGGAGAGTGGTTTTTGTAAATAAGGAATAGGCACAGAGAAAGAAAGCCCTGAGCCAAGATGATAAAAAATTCCTTAAAAATACTCTTGGTAAAAATAGATGGTAAGTCCTATGCTTTATGTGTGCATTCCATCTGGGCAGTATTGGCATGAGTTTTTATGAAAACCTGCAGGTAGAATATTCTAGCCTACTCCACATGGTTATTTCTGGCCTACAGTACCAGTGTGCCGTAGATGTCTTTATAGTCACTGTTAACGATGTTGGTGCCAAATTATGACACTTTTACTGCATCATAAATTCACAGAGCTTCCTTGCCTTCAAAGAACTGACCAACAGAGTTACTTTCAGGTCTTATAAATGACATTTCTCTCTTGCATGTTTTCTGGACTGCTCCAGAAGGCAAGGGAGTATAAGGCAAGACTCCTGAATTTTTTTTTTTCCACGTAGGCTGATAAGTTAACATTGAGTGGGATGAATTCTCCCTTCCTCCTTTCCTCCCTCTTCACTCCCTGCAATTGAAGAAGCCGTCAGGAAAAAGATACCCGTTTGGAACAATTCTGGGATTCGGGTGATAGAATCAATCACTTGTGTGTACAAGGCAGAAGGCCCAGTGCTGCACCTGGAACAGCAGTTAAATCAAAGGCGGGGGGGGGGGGGGGGGNGGATGAGACAGCCCTTCTTCTGACAGTGAAGACGCCTTTTCAGAGTTTTCAGTTCATGCATCTGTATTTCTCTATGCTAGAGAGTTCAGAAAAGGCCTGGAAAATAGAAAGGAATTTAGTGTGAAATAAGGTCCACATTTTGAATTAGAGGGGAAAAGATGCAGGCAACGCATGGTGTTAAGACATTTGGAGGCAAACGTTCTTTCCCTGTTCTCTTTCCCTTTGAATGTTGTCTGTCACGCTAATTCTCAAGCATCTGGTTAGGCAGCCAGAGAGGGTCCCTTTCAGGGGCACTTGAGGTGAATATTGTTGGCGCTCAACTGTTTCCCACCTCCTTGGCTAACCCAGTCCGCAATGGCCATGGATTCAGCTTATTTTCGAAGACATCTCTTATATATCTGACTTGAATCTACCAGATTTCAGGAAACCCCCACGTACCCACCAGTGCATCCTCCCCACCGGTGAATGTCCAAATTCCATTTCTCTTCGTTGAGAATCAGCCATGGTGGGAGGGCTAGCTGTTCACCTGGTAGCTGCTTCAATGTGTGAAGAACCCACGTCACTAGATTGCCCAAGTTGGGCATAGCAGATCACAAGTGCAGGGTTCGAAGCCAGGTTTCCAACCATGAGCGGAGGTACACCTGTCAGTAAATACATGTTGTCTATATCCCAGCAGGAAACTCGTGCTGTGTAGTCGACCTAATTATCAGTCAGCAGCGGAGTTCCAAAAATGACACTACAGGCTGAGCAGGAAACAAATCAGGGGAGGTTATCCTGAGGGTGGGTGACCCGAAGATGGTGCTTTACATGACATTTCCTGGTCATCTATTATTCTGATTTGGTGACCTCACATTCTTGGTGGATGCTTTTAACGTCTGGAGAAGACACTTGTGCTGTATGAACAGTGATCACAGAAGCGGGGCTATAATCATTCTTTTTATTTCTGGTTGCTGGTGTCTGATTCTTTAGGAGAGTGTGTCTGATGTTGGGGGGAAGGAGGGGATGATGGAAAGGGGAGTATCTTTCAGAAATCGCAGAATTTGGGAGACTCGGAGTCAAGTGGCAGCTCACACACTGGCCACAAAGTCCACCCATAGGGGTAGAGTCGCATGCCACAGAGTCACTTCCCCCTTGCCCAGGGAGGCAATACATTTTGGCGAGACCATCTACCAGCCGGGACTTCTTATTTCGCTGAAGGCTGAGCTTCCCTGCTCCTGGGATGTTGCCTTGGGGTTTTGCTGATTCAACTATTCTACACTAACATGTGGGAAGTGACAAGATGGTATATATTTTTTAATTTATGGATAAAAATCCAGAAGATTACATTATTAATTGGTCCCAGATATTTTTAGATACTTATTTAAGGTCCTTTGCAGTTCACAATGATGCTTTAATATGTTGTATCTGATAAACTAGTTTCTCAGTTAGAGTCCTAGAATCTAGAAACATGCAGTCTTTGTTTCCTATTTCAGTGATTGATTTTCCAACATAATGTCTGCAGTTTTTCCCCAATATCACTGTGTGTTTCAGACCACTTCTCTGTGTCAGACGGTATACTTCCAAACAGAGTCTATATTTGATTTTCAATAAGATGGCACATCCGGGCTGCATCTATTCTGCTAAGTAATGCAGTTTTCTCAGAACTTTGTTCACGGGACAGCTGCATTAAAAACAGAAAAGTTGGCCCCATGTCAAGGGTTTCTAAAATGACTTCTAGGTTCTTGTGGAGCCCTATGTTTCCTTATTGCCCTGATGCCAGCACAAGCTGGTCAGAGAGAAGGGTTTGTGCTACGATCTAAGACTTCAGNATGGGGGCCACTCTCTGCTGTCTGATATGACTACTTGGTTGCATGGATTCTAATGTAGTGCTCCCTGGGACCAGGGACTCTACACAAACAGGCTTTGCCATTTTTAGTCTCAGATGCCTTTCAAATATCTTCAAATCTCAGGACTTAGAGCTAGATCCAGGATGCTGGTGAGAACAAATTTGGATACGAGACACTGTGCCGTACGTACAATCATCCCTTCCCTCTGCAACCCAAGTTTTGTTATTAGAGAAACCTGTGTGCCCAATTCCCCAGAAGACTCTTCCCTCACTCACGCAGATCTATTCCTGGGGGGTCCCACTGGGACCCCTACGACTCCCACTATCTGAATTCCGTAGGTAAACATAGCTTAGGCTCAAGGGGAGTCCCCACTGCATTAATACGCAGGTCTGATCCCAAATATATGACATGTCTAAACCTCTCAGATTAGTTTACATGGTGAATTGGGGGAAATGATTATGTAATTTTTATAAGTTTGATTTCTCTTTGCATAAAACAGTGCTTTACCAACAAATAGGATGCCACGTCAGAATGCACCCAGATAGAAAATATTCTGATATTCCAGGCACGAAAATCAGGATTTAAATAAAATCTCCTAAAGTATAAAAGACACACATCCACTAACAACCATTGACCATGACTGACCATCGGTCGTGGAAAATTCTTCCAGCCACTTGTATTCCTCTGTATCATTATCTGCCTCATTTACCCGAAAAATTTATTGAGCAGCCTCTATCTGCTTAAAACGAACACAAAAAGATAAAATAGAGTCCTCACCACACAATAAACTCAAAGTGTATTTGAGAAGACTAACAACAAGAATGAGGATAGCTATTAGGAGGCAGGGAAATTAAGGAAGACTATCTGAAACTGTGTTCCGGCTTGTCTGTCACACTTACTTGGGATGTATTTTCTCTTTTGGCAGATAAAAGAGAGAAAATGCGTACTTTAATTTAAATCTTAACTTGTAATTACTAAGTGCCTCTTGTACCTTCAGCGTAGTCTTATGGCAGCATAGGATGAAGCCTACCTGAGATAGCAAAGCTGTTAGGTGGGACAGGGCTCCTTCTGTCCACATGATATAGCAGCGCCCTGGCTTAGGTAAACTTTTATCCTCTGGTGTCTGGTCCTCATTAAAACAGACTCTTCACCAGCCATTCTGGAGAGTGAGCATGACCTATTATTATGGTTATGATGCATCCCACTAACTGCCACCCAATAGCCCCAAGATATTTATTTGCCCTCCAAGAGTTTAACCTATGTTTTGAGGTTCTGCAACAAGTGATTGAGCAATGGAAACAATATGGAACGTGGCTTAGATTAAAATGACCAGGGGCTCCTGGGTGGCTCAGTCATTGAGCGTCTGCCTTCGGCTCAGGGCGTGATCCCGGAGTCCTGGGATCGAGCCGCACATCAGGCTCCTCCGCTGGGAGCCTGCTTCTTCCTCTCCCACTCCCCCTGCTTGTGTTCCGTCTCTTGATGGCTGTCTCTCTGTCAAATAAATAAATAAAATCTTAAAAAAAAAAAGATTAAAATGACCAGGATGGGGGCACCTGTGTAGCCGGCTCAGTCAGTTAAGCATCCGACTCGATTTCGGCTCAGGTCATGATCTTGGGGTAGTGAGATCGAGCCCCTGAGCTGGGCGTGGAGCCTTTTTAAGATTCTCTGACTCCCTCTCTCCCTCCCCCTCTAAAAAAAGTAAAAATAAAAAATAAGATGCCCAGGATGAAATATGGAGCAGTTATCTATCTGGGTACAGTTGGTGCAGAGGGAAAATATTAATCATTGCCCACCCTCCTGCCTTCCCTGCCAACATCACCCTCACCCTCCTTGAAATGTGGCTTTTACTCTTTCAACTTTGGGAAGGGTCTTCCCGCCACCGTTCTCTCCCTCGTCAGTTTGTACACGTTCTGTTCCCTCCCCTGGAGCGGTGCTTTTTAAACTTCAATGTGCATGTATATCATCTGAGGATCTTGTTGAAATGCCAAGTATGACTCAGTAAGTCTGAGGTTGTGGACTGAGATTCTGGATTTCTCACAAGTTCCCAGGTGATGCTGCTGGTCCGAGGAAGAGCATGGCCCCGGAACACCCTGCCAGGCCTGTCCTGGCCTTGCTGTCAGTGGCTTCTGGACACGTGGATTTTATAAACAGCTACAACAACAACAACAGTAATAATAACAGCCACCACATCGACAAAAAGAACAGAGCAACAAACCCTTTCAGGGACAAATCAGCTTGCCAACCTTTTATTGCCAATCGCTTTGTCAAGATAGGACATTGAACGTAGCATGGCTGTTGTCATATCCTGAAGGAAGGTTATTTAAATTCTGAAGAAATAGGATGGCCATAGTTTCAGAAGGGGAATTTCTGAATTGAATAAACTTAACTTTGTGAAAGACTCACGATACTCCTATCATTTTTAAAATATGGTTCATCTAGACTGGGGCACTAAAGGTGTATATACAAAATAATGACCTGCCTGAAGCCTGCTGAGTCTTTAAGTCTCAAGTCTAGAGTCAGCTTGTCCAAGAAGGCTTTTCTGATCCCAGACGTGGGTTTGGATGTCCCGCCACCGTGCCCTAGGAATCCCTGTGCATGACGCAATCCTCACCCTCATCACCCTCCACTGTCACTGCGTGTCTTCCTGTCTGGGGTCCCCGGTGGTCCCAGGTCTTTCCTCTACCTTTGTATCCCAAAGCCTCGGACACTGCAAGTACATGGAAAATACCCTGTAGTTGAATCAAGGCCTGAAATAATGGATCCATCCAACAACATTACTGGTGGATTCTATGTCTGGTATTAGGTAGAGTTAGAGACATTTTTTTTGAAGCATTCCAAAATCGTGGTGTATTTGAAATTACAGAGAAAGTGTACATATTAAGAATCTTTTCATGTAGCAGGTTTTTTTGAGTGAGCAGTGAAACACATATATACCTTCATCTGTTCCTACCTTGAATCTGACCAGCCCTTTCCAATCATTGCTTTGAACTGTCAAGTGATATTCTGCTCTGTGAACTTGCAGATATGTTGTGCTCTTCCAAATGAGATGCTGTGAGCTTTAAAGGGTTCTTAAGATTTTTTTAATCTGCTATGATCCCCCAGGCTCTTGGCAACGGATACCAATCATGCATTTCTTATAACATTTCTTAATTTCTTCCCACTTGTTAGCCTGTCTATTGTGTAGGATGGACTTAGTTTGATCTCGCAAAATAAACAGCTCATGAAGGTTACAACTCAAAGTTCATCATAAACTTGTTGAGCACAGGAACATATTGGGAATTAAGACAGACAAATATCAACTATTAAAATAAGAAATGGCAAGTAAATCACTTGGGTAAGAATTACACTCAATAATTGAGTCAAATTCCTCCTTTTTCAATGATGGTGACAACTTTATAGCTCTGTGTGTGTGTGTGTGTGTCCGTGGACATGTACATCACTTACTAGTGACTTTCTGGGATGAGATCACAGAAGAGTTTCATTTTCTATATTGTATATCTGTCTTAACATTTGCATTTATTACGACAGCAAGTATTTTCCATTCTAAGCAGAAAGACAATTCAGAATTTAAAAAGACAAAAAAAACTTCTTTGAGAATTAATGACACTGCTGCCCACAAGCGCAGTCTTTCCTACACACGAAAGTAGGACACTAAGACACACTCAGCCTGAAGTTTCCACAACAAAGAAGAGAGATTTGGGTTGTTTTAACACTTTTAACTGGCTGTAAAAAGCACCTCATAAAGTGTTTTTGATGTTTACACATCTTGTAACAACAGAAGAGTTTTTAAAGTAAAATATACATACTTTGGGGAATTTAAAAAGTTATCAGTGATTTAGTAGAGAAAATTACATTAAAAATCGTATTAAAACCTAACCTGATAAGTTTTGCAAAAAGAAGGAGCAAATGTTGTTAAACAGCTTAATGGAGACATTAAGAACTGACTTCTTCCATAGGTTTTAAGGTGCCTAGTAAAAAGCACATTTTAAAAGAGTCATATACATCCTAATAACATAAAGCACTCCAAAACTAAATTTGTATATATATCATTTTTAAAAAGATTTTCTTTCTTTCTTTCTTTCTTTGAGAGAGAGAGCAAGTGCATAAGAGGAGGGGGAGAGAAGCAGACTCCCCGCTGAGTGCTGATTCCCCACATGGGGCTCCATCCAACAACCCTGAGATCACGACCTGAGCCAAAACCAAGAGTTGGACGCTCAACAGACTGAGCCACCTAGGCACCACCGTAATTTTTTAATATAGCAATTGCCCCGTCTATAGTCAAATGTGGAAATCTGTATAATTTCGACCATGTTCCTATTACAAAAATGGAAGCCCTGCATCCTCTCTACCACTTCTTTGAATATCCATTTTTACTCCAGTGCAGGGCAGCGGGCATTGAAGTTTCAAACTTCATTTAAAATTATGATGAACTATTTGGATATTTATTTGACTTGAAATCAACTTGTCTCAATTAAACTGTTCATTCTATGAACCTTTGCTGAATGCTTGCTATGTGCCAGGTACTGTTCTGGCACTTGGGATACATCATAAACAGAACAAAGGTTGCCGCCTTCATGAACTCTATATGTGGGAGATAATAAAGATGAACATAATAGATGTGTAAGTTATGTAGTACGTCCTTATTAAAATTATTTTGGGGGGTGTATTAGTCTTCCAGCGTTGCCTTAACAAAATCCTACAGACTGGGTGACTTAAAACAACAGAGATATATTCTCTCATAGTCTGGAGGCTGGAAGTCCAGGATCAAAGTGCCAGCAGGGCTGATATCTGGTGAGATCTCTCTTCCTGATATCTGATGAGGTTTGCAGATAGCTGCCTTCTCGCTGTGTCCTCATGTGGCCTTTCCCCTGTACATGTGTGGAAAGCTCTGGTGTCTCTTGCCTTCTGATAAGGACACTAGTCCTATTGGATGAGGGCCCCACCCTTTGCGACCTTATTTAACATTACCTCTTTAAAGGCTCTATTTCCAAACAGAGTCCCATTATGGCTTTTGACTTTAACATATGCATTTGGGGAAGAGGGGTCAGGAAAAATTCCATCCATAACCTATGGCATTTGTGATATGAGGGACGCTCAAGTGTGGGGCCCAGGGCAGGGTCTCCTCTTATCAAGGTTAAGGACAATGTTGAGATAGACTTTATGGAGAAGGTGAAATCTGGGCAAAGATATAGGAGGTTAGAGAGTTATACATGTGGCTATCTGGAGAAAAGACATTTCAGATTGAAGGAACAGCCAGTGCAGAGGCCTGAAGGCAGGAAGGTCTCTCGGATTTTTGGTAAACAGTAGGTCTGCAGGGATGGGAGAATAGGAAGAGATGAGGTTGTGGGGATCTGGGTGGTGTGGAGCTCTATAGGCCCTTATAAGGAATTTGGTATTTACCTGGGTTAAATGGGAGAACCATTACAGGGTTTTTGTTTTTTGTTGTAAGATTATTTATTTATTTGAGACAGAGAGGGAGTGCACAAGGGGAGTGAGGGGCAAAGGGAGAAGCAGACTCCCCACTGAGCAGGGAGCCCAATGTGGGTCTTGATCCCGGAAACTGGGATCATGACCTGAGCCAAAGGCAGACACTTAACCCACTGAGCCACCCGGGTGCCCCCATTGCAGGGTTTTGAGTGGAGGTGTGACATGTTCTGATTTATATATCCATGTAGTCATGAAATTATTATTGTAAGGCATTTTGGTGAATAATTAATAAGAAATGCACATTTACATTTGCCCCTTGAACAACATGGGTTTGAACAGCATAGGTCCACTTATACATGGATTTTTTTAATAAGTACAATATATTAGTATAAATGTTTTTTCCTTATGATTTTCTAATATTTTCTTTTCTCTAGCTTGCTTGAAGAATACAGTATACAAAATACATGTTAATTAACTGTTTATGTTATTGGTAAGGCTTTCAGTCAACAGTAGGCTATTAATAGTTGAGTTTTGGAGAAGTCGAAGGTTTTTTGAGCAGGGGTCAGCACCCCTAACCCCTGTGTTGTTCAAGGGCCAACTGTACATTAACTGCATCTTTTAAAATCTTGATTTTAGAATCTAATTTTAGAGTCAAATTAGCTGGAGAACATCCCACTTACAAAGTTTTCCAAAGTGTGATACATATATAAGTAAGGCTTCCTTCTATATATCTGTTCATTTTTTCTTTTTTCTTTCTTCTTTTGAATGTACATAGTTACACATTTCTTGTGTTCATTTGAAATCTTTTGAACTAAGTTTTATCTAATTATGTATACTTAATATCTATGTTCTAAGATACTTTTGAACAAAGTTAATACTGAGGTAGCTTGGTTATATAGATATACAGAGAAAAGAATAGTTAGAAATGACATTACTTTGTGCCTTTTACAAATAATACTTTGAGGGCTAATTGTGTACCGTTGTAATACAAAGTCTGTTTCATTCTGGTTGGCTTTAACAAAATCATGATCATCAATTATCTTGCATTCAAGAGAAACAGAAACTGGATTGTTACTTATCATTTCTATGACTTCTTTGTCCAAAAAAAAAAAAAGATGTTTTTAAGTTAGTGGGTAAAAGTTTATGTGAAAATAGGAGTAGGTTCACTCTTAGGTAAAACTGTGAAACGGGTCAAGTTTGGCTTCCTCTTCCTCTTTTAGTTCGGGGCAATTCACCAAAGTACCTCCAGCACCTAGCAGGGTACTTAGCACATAGTAGGTGCTCATTATATATTTTTTAAATGAGTAGTGATTTTCCTAAGACATCGCTTTCACTAATTTGTTAGTGACTTGGGTTGTTGTGCATCCTTGGAGTATTTGCATTCTAACAGATTGCCAGAGGAAGTGGGCAACCTCTGCCCCAAGTTGCTAATGGCTGAACTTCAGGCGTCAGCCGGGAGTATTTTGAAGTGCAGAATCTTCCCCAAGAGCTGCTTCAAATCACATCACTGGTCAACTATTTACTTTGGTTTTCATTGGGTCAGATGAGAATTGCATTTGGTATACAGCCTTAAGACATAACATCCTGAATTATTTCTATTTCTTGATTCCTGTGCAAAAAAGACAGAAGTTGTTGATTCTAACGCCAATTCCTGTCAATTTGTAGGCCATCTGCTTACAGTTTGCATTAATAGGTAGGACTTGAACGCCGTTCAAGATCTTCCCCGGTACCTCTGACATGCCGCACATGGACTGTCACGGAGACTGGGTGGTGACCAGGGGTTTCCTCTTAAATGCCAAACTGCTGGCGGCAGCAGCCTATCAGCCATGTGCTGGGCCAGGCATTCAGTGATGCAGCCAAAACATCCTTGTATTAAACCTACGGCTCCCACCTAGGCACTGCAGGAGGCACTGCTATTTTAAGGTATATAATGTTGACAGTGCGCACTGTAACAAAGGTGTTTGAAGGGAGCTAAATTGAAAAACACGCATTTGCGCTGAATTACTTCTACAGCGGCTTCGTTTCTGAAAGAAGCGTACCATTACCTTTGCAAAATGGCTTTTTCCAGGCCCCAGAGGAAGGGTGAGTAGGTTTCCTCGTGGGTAACCTTTCCTCCCTCTTCCAACCCCTTCCCATATTCTTGTACCCACATCCTCTGGACCCACACAAGGAGGACAGGACGAGCGTCTATGTTGAATGGAGGAAGCGGACGCTGCGCAAGTGCTTGATGCTTTTCAAACGACCGTCGCTTTCCTCTGGGTCTGACATAGCTAGCCTCGCCTGGCACAGACAGGGCGAGGACCCAAAGCAATCCTCCCCTGCGCTGGGAGAAACCCCGAGGCCCCCAGCCCTGAGGCTCGGCCCGGCCCCTCCGTTCCCCATTGGCTCGGCAGTTCCACGCGTCACGCCTGCGACGCCGACGCTACCCTACCAGCGAGGGGCGGGGCTCGGGGCGCGCGAGGCGGGGCAAGCGCGCACGCGCAGGCGAAAGGGTCTGGGTCCGGACGGGGAAAGGGAGGGGGTGGTGTTCCCGGTTTCCTGGGTTACCTGAGGGGGCGGGGGTTGGGAGTTTGCGGCGGCGGCGGCAGCGGCAGCGACAGCGACGACGACTGGGGATTCTCTTGGTGAGTGGAAGCGCGCGGCGGCAGCCACACAGTAGGTAAAGGCGGCCGCTGGGCGCGGATGACGCTGGCCGAGGGCTTGGGGTCCCGGACACCATCCATGGCCTGCAGAGAAGGCGGTTTGGGGGTGGCGGCCGTCAGCCTGTGCTGGGGGTCGCAGCCACCGGGCTGAGGGCACGGGGGACTCGGCCCCAAGCCCGTCCGCGGGCGTCCTCTCCGGGTCTCCGAGATGTCTCCCTGCCGCGCGCGGGCAGCCTTTGACAGCAGCTGAGCGGCTGGCGGGAGCTCCTCCCTGCCCCTCTGGACCCTCGCGGCGACCACCCGCCCCCAACTTTATTTCCCGGCGCGCGGGGGGGCGGGGAGAGCGGAGGTCGAGTAGGCTGGCGGCGATTTGCTGCGAGCTTGTTTGTATTTATGGCCCTGTGCGGTGGCACTACCTCCACCCCGACCGGGCCCAGGCTGGCAGGTCGACGATGGGAGTTGACAGTTTCCGCGCCACCACCCTTGCAGTCGCTGCTTGGGCTCCTGTCCCGCGGTGCTCACGCATCTGTCTTCTCCCCCGTGTGCCTTGGTCCGCTGCTTTTCTCGTACCTGTGACAGACACCCTTTGCCGGGGCGAGAGACTCCAGAGGATCCTCTGAGACATCTGCCATCTGTCCCGGGGCATCACTAGAGCCTCGGCTGAGATACCCCTTCGCCTATGGTAGGATTAAATTGTTTGAGAAATAACCCAGGGAGACCCCCGGACCCCACAGGGTGGAGGTCAACGGGTTGTTTAGTAGTGCAGGGGATAGGGTCAGAGGCTTTAAGAACCGCTCCCTAGCCTTCATTCTTATCGGGCTAAACAAAACAAAACATTCGCTATATGCTCAATAGACCATACACACCCAGTGACAGCCCTTGGTAGTTGATGAGGTTTGTTTTAAACAGATAGAAAATTTTAAGAGAGGTGCGTCTTGTGTTGCATAGGTTGGTATTGAATACGGACCAATGTTTGCTTGAACCCTGAATTCAACTGACATTTTTCCTAGGGTTTGTTTAACAGATTGATAGGACAAACTGAATTGGGCTTTTCTTCCTGATGATTCTTGGCTGGTCTGCTGCTACTTTAAACTTCCACACCCAGAAACCTTATGCTAATAAAGATGTTGACTCTGAGCTTTCATTTTATAGATGTACTTATTAATATGGGGTATCTCTCTTAAAGAGCTTTATAAGTAGTCAGCAACTTTTTTTCTAATAGCTCTTTGCTATCCTCCATATTGCTACTGCCTAAAGATTGGAGAATTTGGAGAGGAGGAGGAATTAGGAGAAAATGAGTTATTATATAATTTAACTTACATGAAAGCAGTTTGTAAATTATAAAATGATACATAAATTTAGTAAATATTTATTAAGCATATACTGTGTGCCAAACAGTTTTCTGAACAGATAAATATCCCTTCCTTCATGGAGCTTACTTTCTAATGGGGGGTCTAAGATAATAAAATATTGCTATGTCATTTCGTGTTAAGGACTATAGAGGAAAAAAGCATGAAAGAGGGAGGATAAGGGGAGAGAGTTGCAATTTTAACTAGAGGGAGCCAGGGAAGACTTCCTGGAGAGCATGGCATTTGAGCCCAAGACCAGAAGGAAGTGAGTAGGTACTCCATACCCCTTTCTGGGGGAAGAGCGTTAAACCAGAGGGAAAGGCATTTGCAAAAGCTTTGAGCCAGGAGTGTACTGGGCATGTTTGAGGACAGCTCAAAGGCTGATTTGGCTGTGGTGGAGAGAGCAAAGTAAGAGTAGTAAAAATGAAGTCAGGTAAGTGGGAATGGGAAATGAGGTTGGGTGAGGCCTTGCAGGCCTTTGTACGGATTTTGTCTAACACTCTGAGTGAGAAGGGGAGTCATTCTTTTGAATACAGAAGAGATATAATCAGACTTTTAAAAGGGTCACCCTGGTGGCTGGAGTGGAGAAAAGACTGTTTGGGCAAGAGGGAGGATTGGACAGCAGTGGAAGCAGGGATATTAGCTCAGGGACTCTTGCCATAATTCAGGGCAGAAATGATTATAATTTGGACCAAAGTGGAACTGGTGGAGTGGTTGATTTCTGGATGAATTAAGAATAGGCTCAACAGGAGACTTAGAGACACCAGAATTTTTGTCCTAGGTGAGTATAAGGATGAAGTAGACATGTATTGATATGAGTTTTATGAGGGATTGGTTAGAAGACAGTGAAAGGAGACATCTAAGTAGAGATTATTAGCAATAGATTGCAGTGACTTTGTATTGAAGATGTTACATTATCTTGACTTTAATAGGGGTTTAATATTTTCACCCATAAACTGCAAACTTTTTTTCATTCTTACTCATTTTCTTTTTAGTTCTTTTGGACCAACTAAGTCATTTGTTTCATCAAGGGCAGTTTTGTTTTTATTTACTTGCACTCAGAGCATCTGTTTGTTAGTTTCAGTTGTAGAGAAAGCAATATAATCCAGAATTTCAGAGTACCTTTGTAGGTTGTTCCTGTATTTAACATGAACACCTCAAATGATTGATCTTTTCCCAAATTATGTTTAGATGGCTGGCTTAAGTTCAAGAATTTTTTAGCCTCAGAAATCTTGTTATCAAATGTGGCTTCACTTGGCCGTTTGTGAAATTACAATGGAGATGACCTGTATTTTTAATACTTTATTAGTGAGTCAATAATATACAGGGATTATCCTAATTCTTTAGTTTCATTAAAGATGGCTTGAAATCAATGGGCCATCACATGTTGAATGGAGATCTTTTCCTCAAATTATGCAGTATTTGGAACAATAGAATTTAGCCTGTAAAACTTGTATCAAAAATATATCAGGCTCCTAGAATTTAAGGTCTATCCCTTACATTAAGAACCCAGGTTATAAACTAATATTTTTAAATGGATTTTCAACCTAAATATATTCTCAAAGTATATTTTAAAAAACTGTCAGATTAACAACTAGTTATAAACTGATCTTGGAGTCAGTGGAAACACTATATTCTCTTGGATCCTACTTTCTTTTGGTATTGCTTCTCACCAGTATTTGTCCTTGTTTCTCTTAATTCTCCTGGCCTTGATTTATAGTAATTGAGAGAGACCTGATGCATTTGGAAACTTTGAATGCTTTTCAAGTCTTATAGTGAAGGGGAGGGGAGAAAAATCTTATTTAATAATATGAAAAAATAATACTTAAAGTGTGATCATCTTAATTAATCAAGAAAGGAATTAAACAATTTTCCAAGGCTAGTCATTGTTCCATTCAAATGTGATTCCTTGAAATTGAAACTCAAAATGGATGAGGAAATAAGAGAACTTCTAGCCACTTTAAATGAGTGGTCGAAATAGATGAATGATAAGGGAGAATGCTGCACATACTTAGAAATGTTTATACAACTGTAGCCACTCATCTTTACAAAGTGAAAAGTATAGATTTTTGCCAGAAACCCGAAGAATCACATATTTTAAATTCAAAAATGGAGGGGGGGTAGTGAAGCTTAGAAACTATACATTGAACATCTTGACATTAAGTGATTCCTAGAAAAATTATACACCAGATTGCCAAGCAGATGCTTTGTAATTTGTGATTAGAAAACAAGGCACTGATTAAGACCCAGAATTGTTTTTTTTAAGAACAAGTCATATTAACCCCTTGCTCACTTTGCCAAACATGTGATAATATTAAATAATCTTTTTAAGCACCTCACATCTTACAGAGCACGTTCCCATTTATTATTGTGTTTAACCCTCACAACATCCCTGTGAAGTAGTGTCAGGGGAGGAGGCCTCAATGGTAGGAGCCCTGGGAAGACACAAAGGGGACAGATGTGGGAGGTTTTAGAAAGGACTTGGTTAGGTACAGGATAAAAGAAAAGGAGGAATCAAAGTGAGATTTAAGGATTCTAGTTTGTCTGGGTGAATGGTAATGCTGGTAATTGATCTTAAATTTGAAAATATAGGTGGAGGAACAGATTTGAAGATGTGAAATTCATCAGTTCACATCACTTTAGTGAAAGTAGTTATTTTCTTTGTTGGAACCAAGTCACATGTAATTAAAAATTTCAAAATATATAGGTCAGTCTAGAACTCAGAAGTCTAAACCAAATTTAAAAAGTCTTCATTCATTCAGTAAACACATCCTTTCAAATACTTTTGGTAAGGAAGAGAGGACAGTGGGTGGAAGCTTGAGCAGGGAGATCCAATTGGGGAAAGTTTGCTTTTCCTTAAAGATGAAAGAGTCAAGGAACTTTAGTGGCCTGATGGGAAGGGTCCATTGAAGAGGAAAGAAAATTGAAGTCGCAAAAATTGAAGTTGCAAGAGAAAGAAGATAATCAGACATAACCTCAGAGGAAATGGAAGGGTTGGGAACAAGAGCGCAGGTGAAAGGGTTACCCTGAAGAAGAGCAGTGATGCATCTTCATATTTAAAAAAAAGAAAGGGAAATAGAGAGTAGGTACTGATATAATATAGGTACATGTCCAGGATGGCATCTCTTGTCTCCAGGGAGCCAGCTTATCTGCTGAAATTGAGGAGGAAGAACATGGGTTGGGGTATGTATCATGGGAAAAGTTACTGTTGTGATTGGGAAAGGGGCTTGACCAGGGACCACTGACCTAATTGCTGAATAGTGATAAACTCCATTGAAATAACAAATGAGGAAAGCAGCCAAGCAGAATGGTTAAACAGTTTTCTCCAGTTGCTCTACATAATGGTGCAGAAAGTATATAGTTAGACTGAATCTGGATGGGGATTGGAAGGGAGGGTATGATGTAGAACTTGGGTTGGGGGATGGTATAGAGTCAAGGAACGAGGGTGATAATGAGGTTGCTAACTGAAGGGCTGAACCAGAGGTATCCTGCTTGATTAAGGAAGACAGCCAAGCCAAGATGGGGCTGATAAATGTGCAGAACAAAGAGGGTGAAGAATCTCAATGAGTAAGTTGTAGGATTAATGGAAGTAAAGGCGTACTAGGGATGGAAAAATAGGCACATGGTGTGAGGTCCTAACTTTGAGATTCTGGAGTTGGAACAGTTGCAGGTGATGATAAGGGCCAAAGTATGACCAATGATAGTAGGTAGCCAAGATTAATAGTGCTAATTACAGCAACTGTAATATTAATAAAAGCTACCATTTATCAAGTACTATATACTAGTCAATAAATGCTTTCCATAGGTTATCATACTTATTTTTCACCTGCTAAACCATGCTCATCCTCTACAAAGTAGGGTCATTAAGGAAAAGGTGATCAAAGAGCTCTGAATCCTAGTATGTTAGGATTATTTGTTTTTATAGATAATGCAGCCCTCAGAATAAGAGATCTTGTATGGAGAGAAAGTCAGGAATTGTATGACAAAGTTCTCAGTAAATGGAGATGAAAAACTCAACGTCAGTAGTTAACAGCTATAAATATTGCTATAATGTAGCCTTAAAAGTGGATAAAATGGTATAATAATGAGGCACAAGTCACCTTGGGAACCAGGTGATAACCAGAATAATGCTAACTTGTCTTTCCGGGCTGGGATCTGGGAGTATATAGTGATGTATTAAGAGGAGGAGATGAAATGATCCTCTTATGTAAAGGGAGAGGATATAGGGATGTTTCTTAGCAATGGAACTAGGGTTCCTAAAACTAGGGAGTAAAGAATTCAGGGAGGAAGGAAGACTCATCTCGTTGTGTGCAAAAAATCAGAAAGGTTGGATGGGCAAGTAGGATGATCATATAATTTATGGACCAAACAGGTGTTATTTTGAAAATGAAAAGAATGTCATTAATAGTTACTCTGGGACAGCAAATATAAACCAGGACTGTCGTAGGCAAATCAAGATGTTTAGTCATATCAGTGCCAGGTAACTAGAGGAGTTATCACCTTGGAAAGGGGCTGTGGATGTTGAGAATGAATGAATTGAGCCCTAAATTAGAGGGATGTGAATGGAGCTTCCTAATCTAAGATTATTCTGTCTAACCCTATAATACTGCCCTAAAATGTTCTGGGTATGTTTTGTTCTATAAGAGTCTGGAGATTTGAAAGAAGTTCTGGATTCATCTCTATGAAGATTTGGAATCCATTAACATATAGGTCATACTAGAAACCTTAGAAGTGGATGAGATCATCAAAGGAAACACAAAGAGAAGTGAGGGGAAGGACAGAATCCAGAGGCTCACCGACATGAAGGAGCTGGCAAAGAAGATTCTGACTAAGGAGACTGAGAAGAAGTGGTTAGCAGGGTAGAAGGAAAGCCAAAAGAGATTTGGTATCTCACGAATCCAGAAAGAGACGTTCAAGAAATGAATGATTAGTAGTCTCATATACCTTATGTTCCTCAGAGAGATCAAATAAGATAAGGACTGGAATGTGTCCATTGGCAGTTAGAAGGTTGTTGTTGATCTTGGCCTGACTAGTTTTTGTAGAAGAATTTTGGTAAAAATCAGACTGCAGTACACAGAGAGGTGAGGTGAGGTGAGACAGGAAGACCACTTCAAGTGGAGACTACCCTTGAATAATCTTGAAAGAGGGAGGTGTTAATAGGATATACATATATATTTACTTTAGGCAGTGAAGAAACTGATAGAGATGAGGGGTTAAAAACTAGGAGAGAGCTGGATTTCCAACCAATGCCTCCTGTAAGGTCTAGTTAGTAATTTTGTTGTAATGGAAAGAGTGAAAGTAAGAGGGAGATACATTTTAAATTAAGAAAGACAAACTTTGTAATAACTACAACTTATCAAAAGCTGAAATAGAAAATCTTTATTGAAGACAGAGAATTTCTAACTTGGTGAAACACTAAAAAGTGACGTTTAGGTTGTGCACTAACTCTAGGATTCCATTTTTTTTCTCTACATATTTTGGTGGGGGCGGGGGGGGTATGCACATAAGCATAAGGTTTACTAGTTCAGGATTCCTGAACCCGTAACACTGATTTTTTAAAAAATAATTTGTGTTGATTAGTTTTTATCAAGTAGCTTTGACTAGAGTTTCTTTCTCTATATGCAACATTAACACATGTCAGGAACACTGCCAGCACATTTTAGAGCTTGAAAAGTAACGAGATAAATTCCATCTTATCATTCTCTACATGGGGAATCAAAGATCTAGGGATGCTGGAGCACGGATTTAGGCACAGAGCCTCAGTCTGACTCACATTCCAGAATTGTATCCCCTACAACCTGCTAGATTTTTATTCCAGCTATTTTCTTGTTGCTAAGGCATCTTCTCCTTTCATTCTTTGACTCTGACGGATTATAGAAGACCAACTTTTTAAATAAGTAAAATAGAGGTCCTAACATATGGACTTCTTGTGATAGATGAACAAAATGCTCTTGAGATCTTACTTGAAAATTGTAAAATGTTATAAGTTATTTTTATTATTAATGTAAATGAAAGGCTTGGAAAAGTTGAACTTTCTTTTAAGATATCTTTTGCAAAGTCTCTTTTAAGAAGTCTCTTCTCTCTGGCACCTGGGTGGCTCAGTCTGTTGAGCATCTGACTCTTGGTTCCTGCTCAGTGCGTAATCTCAGGGTCGTGGGATACACCCCCACCTCCATGGGACTCTGCGCTGGCTTGTGCACTCTCTCACTCTCATATGGGTAAATAAATCTTTAAAAAATTTTTTTTAAATTAAAAATTAAAATTAAAAGAAAAGAAAGTCTCTTCTCTCTTAAGAAGCCGAAAAGAATATAGGCTTCTAGACCAGAGAAATGTAGTTTCTAGAAACACCTCATCGAACTTACTGGCTATCATTCTTGACTATTTCTGGATATTTCAACTGTCTAAAATCATACCAGTAATATTTCTGTTATATGGTACTTGTGAATATTGTTATATATAATTATATTTGATACAATATGATTATATAATTTATATATATTATATATTGTATGTCATATATATTTGGGACAATGCTTGAAGTCTAGTTATGTATTTGATAAATATTGAGAAATATTAATTTTCTTTCCTCTTCTTCTTGGGTTTTTGTTTGGCATGTTATTTCTTATTTATTTATTATTGAAATATAATTAACATAGTGTTATATTAGTATCAGGTGTAGGATATAATGATCCAGCAATTCTGTATGTTACTCAGTGCTCATCACGATACAGGTACTTCTAAGCCCCTTTATCTATTTCACCCATTCCCCCACCTACCTCCCTTCTGGCAACCACCAGTTTGTTCTCTGTATTTAAGAGTCTGGGGGTTTTGTTCATTTCTCTTGTTTTCTTTGTTTGTTCATTTATTTTATTTCTTAGACTGCACTTATGGGTGAAATCATAACATATTTGTCTTTCTCTGACTGACTTATTACACTTAGCATTATACCCTCTAACTCCATCTTGTCGTTGCAAATGGCAAGACTGCATTCTCTTTTATGTCTGAGTGATATTCCATTGTATACATAAACCACATCTTTATCCATTCATCTATTGATGGACACTTGGGTTGTTTCCACATCTTAGCTATTATAAATAATGCTGCGATAAACAGAGGTGCATATATCTTTTTGATCGGTGTTTTCACTTTCTTTGGGTAAATACCCAGTAGTGGAATTACTGGATTATATGGTAATGCTATGTTTAATTTTTTGAGGACTCTCCATACTGTTTTCCCTCATAGCTGTACTAGTGTGCATTTCTACCAAGAGCGCACCAGGGTTCCTTTCTCTCCACATCCTCAACTTGTTATTTCTTGCCTTTTTGATTCTAGCCATTCTGCCAGGTGTAAGATGATATCTTATTGTGGTTCTGATACGCATTTTTCTGATGATGAACAATGTTGAATATTTTTTTCTTGTGTCTGTTGTCCGTTTATATGTCTTCTTTGGAAGAATGTGTATTCAGGTCCTGTTGGCCATTTATTAATCTGATTATTCGTTTTTTGGTATCAGCTTATATAAATTCTTTATATATTTTGGATATTAGCCCCTTATAAGATATATCATTTGCAGATATCTTCTGCCGTTCAGCAGGTTGCCTTTTTGTTTTGTTGATGGTTTCTTTCACTGTGCAGAAGCTTTTTATTTTGGTGTAATCATAATAGTTTAATTTTGCTTTTGTTTTTTCTTGCCTTAGGAGATATATCTAGAAAAACATTTCTGTGGTGGTATCAAAGACATTACTGTCTGAGCTCTCTTCTGGGATTTTTATGGTTTCAGGTCTCACATTTAGGTCTCCAATCCATTTTGAGTTTATTTCTGTGTATGGTATAAGAAAGTGGTCTGGTACAGACCGTCTTTTTCCCATTGTATATTCTTGCCTCCTTTGTTGTAAATCAAATGACCATATAAGCATGGGTTTATTTCTGGGCTCTCTATTATCTTCTATTGATATATGTTTCTGTTTTTGTGCCAGTACCATATTGTTTTGATTACTACAGCTTTGTATATATTGAAATCTGAGATTGTGATACCTCTAGCTTTGTTCTTCTTTCTCAAGATTGCTTTGCCTAACACTAATTTGAAGGGATTCATGTACCCCTTTGTTTATATCAGCGTCATTAACAATAGCCAAATTATGGAAGCAGCCGAAGTGCCTATCAATAGATGAATGGAGAAAGAAGATGTGTTGTGTATATATATATGTATAACGGACTATTACTCAACCATAAAAGAGAATGACATCTTGCCATTTGCAACGACATGGTTGGAGCTAGAGAGTATAATGCTACGTGAAATAAGTCAATCAGAGAAAGACAAATACCATATGATTTCACTCACATGTGGAATTTAAGAAACAAAACAAATGAGCAAAGGGGAACAAAAGGAAAGAGACAAACCAAGAAACAGACTCTTGGGGCACCTGGGTGGTGCAGTCGTTAAGCGTCTGCCTTTGGCTGAGGGCGTGATCCCGGCGTTCCGGGATCGAGCCCCACATCAGGCTCCTCTGCTGGGAGCCTGCTTCTTCCTCTCCCACTCCCCCTGCTTGTGTTCCCTCTCTCGCTGGCTGTCTCTATCTCTGTCAACTAAATAAATAAAATCTAAAAAAAAAAAAAAGAAAGAAAGAAACAGACTCTTAAATACGGAAAACAGACTGATGGTTACCATAGGGGAGTTGGGCAGGGGGTTGGGTGAAATAGGTGAAGGGGATTAAGGAGTACCCTTGTCATGATGAGCACAGAGTGATGTACAGAAGTGCTGAATCACTGTGTTGTACACCTGAAACTAATATAACACTGAATGTTAACTATACTGGAATTAAAATTTTAAAAAACACTAAAAAAGAAAAGATTGCTTTGGGTATTTGGGTTCTTTTGTGGTTCCGTGTAAATTTTAGTATTATTTGTTATAGTTTTGTGAAAAATGTTGTTGGCTATTTTTTCTCTATTTTTACTCCTGTTTTTTGACATGGTTTACGTGTCCCATCCCCAAGATTGTTTTTGGGATGGATTTGCTATTTTTTTGGAATTTGTTCTTGTGCTTAACTGTTTCAAAGTTAACTGTGTCTTTGTTTATTGGAAATATATTTTGGTTAAGTATATTTAATTTTTTTGTTGTAGCATTTGGTTTTTGGCCGAATGTGTTTTTAGTAATTTATTTAGCATCAGTGAAACCAATTCTATATGCTTGAGTATTATGAACTTATAAAGAGCAGTAATAGTATATTAATTTTTTCCTTTCTCTTCCATCTTTAAGATTGCTCTGATCAAAACGTGATTTGCTACAACAGAATTCTTATTAGTTCTGTAGTTCACTTGTTTGAGTTCCTTAGATGGAAGAAGAATAAGCATAATTGCATACATATTATTTCAACAGTGTAATTATTATACTGAGTTTGGATGAGTGTGAAATTAAAACAATGCTAGGAATGATTTTCTCCTTCATTATATTAATGTGGCTTATTTGAAAGGGCAACAAAACATTTATCAGTTCATAAAATGCATTCATTGTTATTGCTTCTGGGTATTAATTCATTGAAGTGCACAGTTTAGTGTATCCTGGCCAATGGCAAAAGGAGGTTTTCTCAGTGTAACTTGTAGAACAGCTGCTTATACCTGTCAGCTTGCTTTTATGCTACTTTTTAAATATTTGCTTGTCTAGACTTTATTAGATCTTTAATGCATTATAAGTTAGAGTTTATTAAAGCTTAAAGTCCTTTACTGTTTTCTGGATTTCCTCTTTAATAATGTTTCCAAAGGTGGTAATGCTGATAACTGTTCTTGAGGGTTTTTTTGTTGGCCTTATTTGAATATTTTGGAGAATAGTTCTGAAGTCATGTGTTCCATACAGCTGAAACATATTTACTTTCTCTACATTTTATTTCTAAAAAATAGAATCCCGGCAAGGTAGTTTGACAAAACTTGATTATGCACAATTTAAGGAAACATTTAGAATATATATATATATATATATATATATATTAAAAGATTTTATTTATTTATTTATTTGAGAGAGAGAGTGGGGGAAGGGGCAGAGGGAGAGGGAGAGAATCTCAAGCAGACTCTGTGCTGAGTGGAGCCCGACAGGGCTAAGTTCATGACCTGAGCCGAAACCAAGAGTTGGGTGCCTAACCAACTGAGCCACCCAGGTGCCCCTAGAATGTGTAATTTTAATCTTAAATGAACTTTGATGTTTACTGATACTATATTACTATTTTCTGAATGCTGTACTATCATGAAAGTTCACAGCCTAGAAGATATTTAGAGATCATCTAGTTTTGTTTTTGTTTTAATATGTATAAGAAGAATGGGGATCAGAAAGTTTAAGCATTTTGCCTGAAATCCTTAAAGAATGTTTGAGGCAAAACAAAAAACAAAAATTCTCTTGACTTTTAGAGTAATATTCTTTCTACTATGCCACCAATCTCTTGAACATTTTAATGCACTTTAAGAAAGTAATCTCATAGCCAAAAGATGCCTTATACAACATGCAAAGTGATAGTGTTTGGTTTGTAGTATGTAATTCATTTATAGCTTTAACCCTTTGTCTTTGCATGTGTCTACATTTAAACCATGGTGGTAGAAACTAAATTGTGATGATACTCAATGAGGCAGAAAAAAATATTAAGTGTAGGTTGAATCTGAAATGCATTTGCTTAATATATATTCCTTTTTTATTTCTGTTCTCTATCACTCTCACTCCCTATGCCCTTCTCTCCTACTATCCATCCATCTTCATGGATGGTTAGAGAGCAGTAGATTAAGCGGCTGGATCTGAATTTGATCTTACTGTTAATCTTTCTTGATGTGAAATGTTTTATAGCAGTAAATGCATTTGTCTGTACTTGACTGCCTCAACTAAAAGGTTTTTAGAATGAAGCTAATTTTCACTGTGTCTGTAAGAATTATGAAGGAATAAGAAGAAACTATTGCTGTGTACACTCATGTGGTGTCTTCAAGGCTTGTACGTATCTGTGTTCAGTATTTCTGAAGCTGATTTTACAGAATCTTTTACCTTATACAAAATATGTTTTAAAAACTACTGATCATTGTGGTGTTGCTATGGAAATTATTTTTATTATTTTCATTTCACATTTAGGATAAGATGTCAAGCTATGTTTATAGTGTCTCTTTAAGAGGTATGGAAAACCATTATTTCTAGAATTGATTTTAAATAACTCTTAAACTGTATACTCTGCATTATAATCTTTAACATAGGAAGAATAAACACCCAAGATTTTATTGCTGAAGTTTTTTGTTTTTAATCTAAAAAAAATTTGGTGAAGTTTTTACGTGTTTCTGTAGCACTTTCCTTAGGACCTTAAATGCTTGCTAAGGAACGGGAAAAGGCTTTTGTATATGTGGCTGTTTATTTCTTAGAGCTTTAGCTGCGGGAAGATTTCCTAAAGGAATTTGAATATTCAGATGTTTTCTATCCAAGTTAGTATTAAGTGAATTGGTGTTTATTTGTTGAGCTCTTACTATTTGTGGCACTGTGTTAGGCAAAAAAGATTTTTATATTTTTTAACAAATGAGCCCCAATTCCCCTTCTTAAGGGAAGTATAATCTAGTTTGGAAAGAAGCAATACAATATTGTAACACAATGCGGTGAGTCCTAAGAGGCAGGTAGAAAGTAATTAACTGGGAATTAATAGGAATTTCTGTAGCAGCAGCAACGTGACAAAACACATTAGTGAAATAGTGTTGAGAAAGTGAGTACCCTTAGGAGGAATTATGGGGTGGTAGAGTGTGTCCTGAGATGTATCAAGAGATTGGGAAGGTTAGATGGTGAGGGAGGTACAGAGCATAATAATAATAATAATAATGATAAGTTGGAAACTTACTCCCTAGGAATTGGAGTGTCACTTATTTTAAGAAATGTGAATGACGTTTTTAGCAGTTGTAGAATTTGGATTGAATGGAAAGTAGGCCAGGCAGAGTGACCAGTTAAGAGGTTGGCAGTATTGCAAGTGAGAGAGGGGATGAGGGCATGAGGATGCTCAGGGCTCACGTTGGAGGGGAAGAACCAGATTCTAGGTAATGATCGCTAATCGCTTATTAAGTACTGATCTTCCTACAGTCTGCCAGGCACTGTGCAATGCATTTTCTGTGCGTTATCTCATGTAGTTTAAATATCCACAACCACTTGACGTGTTCTTTTTTTTTTTTTAAGATTTTATTTATTTATTCGACAGAGATAGAGACAGCCAGCGAGAGAGGGAACACAAGCAGGGGGAGTGGGAGAGGAAGAAGCAGGCTCATAGAGGAGGAGCCTGATGTTGGGGCTCGATCCCATAACGCCGGGATCACGCCCTGAGCCGAAGGCAGATGCTTAACCTCTGTGCCACCCAGGTGCCCCCACTTGACGTGTTCTTAGATAAGACTGAGGCTTAGAGAGAGGAAGCCGAGAAGCCAAGGTCAGAGTTAGCAAGTGGCTGCTGTCAAGCTGAAGAACTGACTGGGCCCCAGATGAAGTGCTATTCTGGTTTCTTCCTGAGTAACTGGGTAGAGGCCATCAACTGAAATAGGAGTGAGGAAGGAAGAGCTGGTTTGTTGGAGGGAGGAGTTAATGATTGCCTGGGAGAATAAAATTTGTATGCAGAATACAGACAGATTGCCTGCGTCTGAATCTTGCCTCTGACACTTAGTAGCTCTGTGACCTGAAGCAGTTGTTTAACTGCTTCAGCTTCTAACATGCGACAAAGTAGGAATATAATTGTACTTACGAGATTGTTATGAGGATTAAACCAACAGCTGTAGTGGAGCGCTTTTCGGAGTGCCTGATGGGTAGTAGTCATTTGTACATGGCAGCTACATCATTTTCATCATTATCATTGTTCTGTAGAAATCCAGATCTGTTTGGAGGATGTATGAGCTTTTCGGTGTAAAACTTCGAGCACATTCCTTCTAGCAGGGATGTAAAGCCTGGGGAGATGATCTACCTGGATGAGGCTTCATAGCTCTGTTTATTGCCGCCTCACTATAACCACAAGTGTCTCAATTTGCATTCTTTTGTGGTGCTTAGGATCAAACCCAGGTTCTTCGGAGACATCTGGTTGCCCAATTTGTTTGTTTTAGGGAAAATGAACTGCTTGTTGAAGGGCTTA
This sequence comes from Ailuropoda melanoleuca, assembly GCF_002007445.2. NCBI lineage: Eukaryota > Metazoa > Chordata > Mammalia > Carnivora > Ursidae > Ailuropoda > Ailuropoda melanoleuca. The sequence continues at coordinate 56,842,890 of NC_048223.1, forward strand.
ACTTCGATACATTTTGGTGTGACTTCCTCTGAATTTATTTTAAAATTCTGCCTTGCTACACGGTACCTGGGCCAGCTTTATCAAATGAGGAGCCATGATGACTTCTCTCTGGGCCAATCACAGGTGTCCAGGCAAGCACGATAGAGAGTGTTGACCAAGACGTCATGGGCTTAGAGGGGGAGGGGAGCAGGCGGTGCTGTCGACTCCCCAAAATATGATAAAAATATTATGTTCACTTTTCTGGGTCTACTGCTTTCTTAGATTTGTACCCTTTGCCCCTGAACTACTGTCCTTTTCATTTTATTGAGTTTTATCAGCCTATGCAATTCTACATTAATTGAAAATATTTCATTCAGCACATTTTTGTGCTTTAACTTAGCCTAAAGGCATAATACAGAATAAAGGTAGGAACAGTACAACTGCCCCCCCCACACACATTTACTGGTTAAGGATTACTATAGTCCTACATTTTTTTAATAAAGATTTTGTTCATTTATCTATTTGATGGACAGCACAAGCAGGGAGAGAAGGAGAGGGAGAAGCAGAGGCTGGATCCCAGGACCCCGGGATCATGACCTGAGCTGAGGCAGCTCTTAACTGACTGAGCCACCCAGGCGCCCCTATGGTCCTGCATTTTTAATATGGAACATCTACATCAGAGCCAACTTTTACCCCTCTTATGTTGTAATTCCACTTAGAACTGAAGGTGTTACTTCTTGTTAAAATGTAAAGACTTCTTTCTAGGAGGAGCAGAGTTTTTGTTTCTTGGTTTTTGTTTTTTTCCCCAGTTCATTTACTTCTTGACATAAATGGGAAATGTGGAAACACGTGGAGAAAGATAACATGAAGCTACAGAACACCTCGAGAAGTTTGGGGTGGCAGGATATTTGCCTGGAGGGGTGAAACAGTGTGGGACAGACAGGCAGGATTACTGCCTGCTTGCAGTTGCACTCCGTGCAGCAAGCAGAAGTTTGCAGAGAGGTTTTTGAAGCTTGTTTCCAGGTGTACAGATTACAATCTAGCGGACTCGAGTAAAGGTTCTGGATAACATTTAGAGATAGTATTTAGTGTTAAGGGAACTTCTTTGCCCATTGTCTAATTTTTAATTGACCTGACAGAAGAAGAAAAGCTGTGTCTTCTAAACTTGGCTATTTTAGTTCTAGTTAATTAGCTCTAAAAATATCATATAACTCCTAAGACAACTGTCATGGGACCTAACCATGGGACTGTGGACCTGTGGGCTTCAGCTTTTGTCACCTGTAGAATGTGGTGATGGAGAATACGATGTCTGAAGTTTCTGCTATTGTGAAAATGTGTGATTCTAACTTATTCACGTTCATACCTTTATTTATTTCACTTATGAAATGGCATAAATAGTGTTATCATTATTTTCCCCAAAGGGTTTTTAATTTTTAGTGATGTGTTGCAAAGAATATATGAGATCTTTGGGAAAGTCATTAATCTATGTTCAATATATATTGACCTCTGGAGAGATGGGATTTAGCATAATTAAATTGATAATTTAGCATAAGTAATTAATAGTCCATAACGACCAACCCTTATTTTCAGGGTTCTGATTCAAAAGAATTTATTGAATATTTATTATTCTGCGTCGCGTTGTGTTTGATCCTCTCAGTAAGCCTGCAGTTGATAGCAGTCTCCTTCTTTTTGGTACATAATAACATTTCTTAAAAAAATATTCTTTCCAGTGGTAATTTCTCTAATATTATTTTAATTAAGAAATTTAGGCAAGGACATAATATTATTTTTAAAATGAATTTACCAGGATTTTGGGCATTTGGTGAAAGTTAGGAGTGGAGCCCTTCAGATACCACCATTTCATGAGGAAAATGTATGATTTCTAATCACGTTCTAAGAGTAAAGTTCATTATTATAAACTTTTTATTGTCTTTTTTTCTCTGCTACTTTTTTGTAGACGTCACAAGACATGGAAAAGACAAAATATACTGGTACTTCCTACTTTTATTTTCGGTGCTTCCTTGAAAACTGTATGGTCATAAAGCCTAACATTGACATTTCCATACGCACTGCTCTGAGGAAAGGTTGTAATGATCTCTTTCTTCCTCCAGATGGCACTCTCTGCTGTCACCTAGTGCTAGGCACTTAAAGGGAACTATATTTACCAAGAATATTTACTGATGTTATATAATCTTCGAAGCTCTACATAGTAACTCTGTGGGATAGACATTTCATGGAAAAGGAAGCCAAACATCACACAGCTCCATGTGGCGAGTAGTTATTGCTAGATTCACACTCTTCTGCCTTTTATTGTCACCACTGTCACAATGCTGTTTGACTATTCACAACAAATTCAAAACCTAGGAAAATAGAGTGAGTAAGCAGCTTAGTAAATATTTATTGAGTAAGTAATAAATTTTGGTTGAATTTACGGTGAATGAATGATCGAGTGATAGATTTGATAGTTTTTGGATAACAAACCTCGTGACGTAGGGAGCCCTAATTATCCTGTTACTGAGCTTGAGATTCTATTTTTAGTGGTCACTGTAATATTTGTGGTAGCACTGATTAAAATACAGAAATGACAAGGTATTTTAAAATGCCTAAAACTGAAGAACATAGGCAGTAATGACTTGGTGTAGGGAGGAGGTGTGGTAGTTTTATACAGCATGTCAAGGAAATGACTGTGTCAAAATCCACAAGACTGAGGGTGATAGCTTAATTCTGTGATCTTTTGGATAATGGGTTGTGGCAATTAATCACAGAAACAGAGTAGAGCTAAGATATTATAGTCAACTATCCAAATGTCTGTGGGGAGTCTCACTCAATAAAAGCAGAGCCGCTACTGACTAATTTTATTGACCATTTCATTTCCAGAAGGTTAAGGAGATAATGAGGGGAGCTGATAACTCTGAGCCCAATTTCGACTCACTATGAGGGCTTAATTAGACAAATGGACATAATGGAATCCTGAGAAAGACCCGTGTCATTCATTTAACAAATTCAACAAATAGTTGTGCCACATACTGTTCTAGATGCTGTAGATTTTGCAGTAAATGCAAAAGACAAAATCCCTGTCATCAAGGAGTTTTCGTTTTAAGAGCTAACAGTGGGGGCGCCTGGGTGGCACAGTCCTTAAGCATCTGCCTTCGGCTCAGGGCGTGATCCCCGCGTTATGGGATCGAGCCCCACATCAGGCTCCTCCTCTATGAGCCTGCTTCTTCCTCTCCCACTCCCCCTGCTTGTGCTCCCTCTCTCCCTGGCTGTCTCTCTCTCTGTCAAATAAATAAATAAAATCTTTAAAAAAAAAAAAAAGAGCTAACAATGACCTGCTGTCCAAATAACTAGCCTCGTGGTTACTCAACTGCAGTGACCTTAACTTGCATTTCAGACACCTGCTTGCTTGGTTACACTCTGGATGTTATCATCTGGAGCTGCTTGTTTCAGAAATCTAAAAATTGCAATATCCTTTATTCCTTCATGTTTTTTTTCTTTTTAATATTTCCTCATTTTTTATTCTTCAGAGAGAGTGATTGCCTGCCTGTATTTCAACTTGTGTATCAACATCTGCCTGTCCTCTTTCTCTTTCCTAGCCAGCCCATATCCCAGTTTTGACCATATGGACTGTTTGCTCACTTGTACCTTAGTCCTCCTTCCTTCCCTCCACCCACCAAAGCTCCCGTTTCTACATCAGTGATACAATCTGCACTATCTACTACTAGATCCAAGCAGCTGAGCCCTGCTAGAGAATCTCAACCATCTGAGAAAAGTGATTCTACCCGAAATTCATGGTTTTCAACCTCTCCTGAGCTCTCAGCCCACCAGAAGATCCTTTTATTTATCTTTGGTCACTACTCTTTCCATCCTTATTTTCCTGCTTCTCATTTTGCGTTTTGATACCAAACTTAACCATAATTCTGTTAGGGACTTGACTTGAGCTGCTGTTTCTGTCAGTATGCCTTTCTTCCCCCTTTCTCTCTTCCTTTACATGTTCAACTTTTAATGAAAGATTACATCCTTCATGAAGCTTCCCTGACTACTCAAATTAGATTTGGTGTCCTCTTATCACTCAGTACACAACACCCTGTGTATTGGTTTGCCTTTGCCACCATAATGGGACCTTCTTAGAGGCAGAGTCTGAAATTACTTTCACATTTTGTGTTCTTAGTGTCTAGCACAAAGTGGGTGTTTTAGTAAATGGTAAATGAATAAGTAAGAAACAGGAAGAGGAATATGGAGGAAAGCTGGCATATAGAGAATTAGAAATGCAGGGTTCCCTCCCCCCAAAAAAGAAATATAGAGTTCCTAAATTTCAAAGTAAAGATAGATATAATGCCATGAATACAGTCCCCAGAAGGGAAAGTGTGTGTAAGGTGGCCATAGGAAGAGTTTTTATTGAACAACTGGAAATAGTATGTGAAGAAAAGAGCAAGGTCAAGTGGTCAGATGAACTCATATTTTAAAATAACCTGTGCAGAAGAAGGAAAGAAGAATATGTAACAAAAATTTATAGATGTAGGTACCGATATCTCATATAAAAGAGGAGTACAACCCTAAGAGAATAATGAGCTGAGGTTTTGAAAAAGGTTAAGGCTGACCTTTTACATTTTATATATAGAAGATGAAAACAGCGAGCTTGTTTTAAACAAACTGGCCCCCAGATGGTAGCCACACTTGCGGTGAGTGTGGGGTAGTATAGAGAAGTTGCATCACTATGTTGTGCATCTGAGACTAAGGTAGCACTGTGTGTCAACTATACTCAAATTTAAAGATTAAAAAAAAACAAACCTGACCCTATAATTGTATACAGAGGGTAAATGAAACTTCTCAGCTTCTGTTTTGTTTCTGACTTCTCTGACATGAAGAATGATCTCCACACAGATTAATAAAGCTGGATATAAGAATAATAATAGAAAATTTAAGCCCACGATTAGAGAGGAGATTGCACCAGAACCTCTGGCTGCTCTAAATGAGCTCACATCACAGGTTCGGATTCCGAGAAGATGCGTTAATGTCATTGATGAGCAGGTAATCTTTGAGCAATTCTGGGGAATTTGAACACTTTTAGAAGACAGTGGAGGACGAAAGTTCCAAAATTATAAAACGAGAACATAGATTCCATAGACTTTAGTGAGCTTGATGTTACCTGCACAAAGATTCTAGAGATCAATTTTAAAGATTCTCAAATATTTACGGATAGAAAAGATGAGCAGTAAGGGTTACCAGCGTTTTCTAAGAATGATTCCTTCCAGATAACCCAGTTTCCACCTTTGGCAGGGACGCTGCATACACAGATGGGAGAATGCTGTGCCTGTAATCTATCTAGACTCCCATAAGGTATTTGACATCCTCCGTTCTGTCATGCCATGCTTGCCAACATGTTGGGGAATTGGACTGCGCTACGGGTCCAGGGATTGAACAGCCGAACTCCATCCTAGTTACTAATGGCAGCCTCGTGGGAAGTCTCTCACAGGCGGCTGTTTTTGACCCTGTTCCACTCATCAGTTAACACCTCCTCCTACTTCTCACTCTCAGCCGGCAACCTTGCAGTTTATTTCACTAAGAAAAGAGAAGCACCCGAACCTTGGTCATTCACTGCCAGATACACCAACCTTCCTGCGTGTGCTCATGTGCTCTGCCATCCTTTTTGTTCCATTACGTGAACTGCCGGTATTCCTAGCACTCGTCCATCAGATCCTCTTCATACTGCCCACTCACTGCTCCTGTAATTACCTCCTCTCGTTCTAGTTTTTCATCTGTGTTCCTTTCTCCATTGGAGAAACATGCTATATAAACATACTATAGTAGTATCTCAGGTTACAAACATGCTGTAATGTAACTTGTTAAAAAAAAAAAAAACAACAAAACAAAAGCACCACCTCTCCCATCCCATGTTCTGTTCAGCTGCCCCCCACCTCCTTGCCACCCTTTATGGCAGAACTTCTCAAAAGAGCTGTCTTAAACTCCTTGCCTCCGCTTCCTCACCCCCTTTGCCACTCCACTGAGACCACTCTTTGACAACGTTGTCAGTAACTTCCATGTTGCTAAATCCAGTGGTCAGTTCCCAGTTTTTATCTTACTCAACCTTTCAGCAATATTTGACACAGTTGGTCAGTCTTTCCTGCTTCAAGCTTTCTTTATCTGGTTTTTGGGAGGCACTACTCTCCTGATTTTTCTCCTGCCCTACTTGCTCTCCTTCTCAGGCTCCTGTGCTGGTTCTCCTCCTCTCCCTGACTCGGGGATGCTAACTAACCCCAGGGCTCAGTCCTAAATCTCTTCTTTGCTTCATTTATACGCATTCTCTAGGCCCCCACTGATCAGTATGATAGCCACTAGCCACAGCCCTGTCATTGCAGAAGGTTCTGTTGGACAGCACTGCTCTGGGTTATGTCATCCAGCTAGTCCTGTTTAAACACATCTATATGCTGATAACTCCCATATTGAGTCATCAATTCCAGCCTCCTCACCTGATCTCCAGTTTGGCATATCCTTCATGTCCTTTGCTTGGTTTCCACACCACCTGCCAAACCTAACATGGCTAACATTGAACTTTATTTTCCCTCTCATCCTGCTCTTCTGTCAGTCTTGTCTATCACTAAGCAGTGCTGTTCTTCACACAGGCTTAAAAAACCTTGCAGACTCTCTGGGGTGGGAGGCAGGCAGGAAGGAGACTTGCGTTCTTAGGGAGAAACAGTTCCTGGGGAACACTTCTGTTTCATCTCTCCACACCTTACTTCAGTCCCTGGCAAGTGGGAACGAGTGACTTTTCTCACTCTTTGTAATACTTTTTAACTTCTCTTGCCCTCAACATCCAATGCATCAAACATAAACTAATCTCAAAGCCCTGGAATACTTTTCCCAGATGCTCACGTGACCCATTTTCCTGCTTCATTCAGGCTTCTGTTCTTCAGACAGTCCTTGTCACCGTATCTGAAGTTGCATTCCTGTCACTCTGTACCCTTACTCTGTTTTACTTTTTATAGCATTTAGCACTGCCTGACATTACAATATGTTTGTTTTTTGTCTGTCTCTACCTTACTGGAATCCATGAGGGTAGGGATTTTGTTTTTGCTCTATTTCCAGTGCCAAAAATAGGAGCCGGCAGGTAATAAATGTTCCATAAATATTTGTTGACTTAAATGCCATATTAATGAAATTTCTGATGAAATAAAACTAAGAGGTATAGCTAATACACTGTCAGGTTTTTGCTTTTTGTTTTGGCCATTTGTGTTTTATACTTTACTGGTCCCTGTATTAGAAAAACTTATTATTTTTCTGAGGTCACTTATATGATTATAGATACTTTGTTATTATGCTTTTCATTTATTTTAATATAAAAATTCTGGTACTATTGTTGCGAGCAAGTTTTATTTATTATGACATTATAATAATAGTTGCATTAGAAGTTGAATATAATTGTAATAATGATGATTTTTAAATTTGGCATTTTAGCTATAAAGTAGAAAAAAGAAATAAGACGGGGTCCCTGTCCTTAAGGAATTCATGACCTCGGGGATAAGACAGTCATAAGTTCCTACAGAGTGTTTGTATAGTTTAGAAACAGAGGCAAATACATATAATGCCCTTAGGACGTCTTCAGTCTATTTTTTAAAACTCTGTTTGCAGACATCATGGGCACCCTGCGTAATACAGGATGATAAAAGTTAGAATGCAGCTGTGTTTATCGACGGTGGTGGCCAAGTAAAGGAGGTCACGACTGTGCTGGCTGATAGAATTGCGATCTTGGATAGAGTGAAACTCCATGGACATCCAAGCTGGGCTGTGCAAAATACAGATAAAGAAGCCATCCCAGTTTAAGAGCATTAGAGAAATCCCTCGGCATGGCCTAGAAATGTCTCCTGATAGCAGAGAAAAACAGATCCAGTGGTCTGTCAGCTTCCACTTCTAATGGCCACGCTGAGTTCCCTGGAATCACTGTAGCAGCTCAAGACAGATGGCTCCACCTTGTTTTAGTCCACACCAGGGGGTAGTCGGAGTCACAACAGTTAATAAAATACCATCTTTTTGCTCATAATTTGATTGATAGTTTCTCCTTCTATAATTTTAGAGTTGAAAGTAGGTGGGTGATTTGTATTACTGAGGATGCAGCAGGGGCAGGTATGGAGGGTGTATTGAGACTTCATTCCAGGGCTTTTTCATTCGGTTGGGCAGTTGATGCACTGGCCATTGGTGCCCCAGGTGGGGTAGTGGGACTGCAGTCTGGCTTGTGCTTGGATAGCTGTGTGCCTGACATGGGGCTGACCAGTTTGGGAAAAGGTGTTTTTCCTGCATCACGCAAAGCCCTGTGTAGTGCAACAGCAGCTAATCCCATTTCCTGCCTCTTTTATCCTCAAGTCCCCAGAATAACATGGTACCGAGTACTGTTTGCCAAGTTGAAGGGAATTCAAGAAAGTTCTCTAGATTTGGGCATTTTGAAGGAATTAAAGATCACTCTGATTTAAAAACTCGTGCTTCGAAATAAACATTCATGGCTGCCTTGTACCTGTAATAAGGAAATATTTTTTATGCCTCTGCCTAGGCACAACTATAGAGAAGGGAAAACAGGAAACTAAAAAGCATTTGTTGCTACCCCAGAAGTAGGAATTTATCCTTTAGTATTCAGAAATAGCCTTCATTGTATTGTACACAAAAGGTTAATTCATTTTTAAAACTTCAACAAGGATATGAAATTTGGTGGTAGTTTATTCGTTGTTTGGTTTTAATATTTTTCTGATTTTCGTATATCCTTGAATACCTTTCGCTCCCACAGGAGAGTAATAATTTGGCCACCCGAAGTACGTATGTAGATGCCATTGCCTCCTAGATTCAGTGTTAAGAAGAGTGATAAGTTGGATTCTCCTTCCCTTATGGTTAACTGGTGGTTTACCTGGAGGTTATAAGGAGTTGGGAACAGAAGAGGAGTAGGGGGCTGTGATCAAGTTGCCTTGTTCAGATCAAGTATGTTCCAACACTTCCTCTCTCAAGACTCCATTGTTGGAGCTCTAGAATTTTTTAGTATGTTCTTGAGGTTTAAAAACTTCATTGGCTTTGTTTGTATCAAATATGAAGACTGGCCATTGGTTTTTGTGTCAGAACTTTGTTAAAATTATTTGTGTTTTACTATTATCATTAATACGTTTGTCTTTTTTAAATAGGTGAAGCTGTATTCTAAGAATATTTATTTCATCTGATTCATGAGCTCAAATTATAAGGACTCTAAATGTTACAGAAGTGTTGAGAGATTGGTAAGTATTTAATGTGATAGAGATGAGCAGTCAAAATACTTGTTTCAGTCTAAGCCTTTGAAACGACATAATTATGTGACATTAATTAAACCCCAAAGTACAAACAACTAAACTTTTCGTTAGTAGAGATGGATGTATAAATTTTGGCATATTCATACAATGGCATATTGCATAATGGTTTAAAGGAACAAACAATGTTGAGAGGAAAAATGAAGTTATAAAATGATACATATAGTATACTATTAATATACATTTTTAAAATAGTTAAAATAATACTGAATATCTTTATGGCTATAAACATGTAAAAAAATTATAGAAACATGTATAGAAATGATAAACACCAACTAAAGAGAGGAAGAAGTGGGGTGGGGTGTGGCTTTCCTGTACTGGAAGGTTTGATTTCTTTGTGGACACACACACACACACACAAACTGATCTGAACATAGTATAATGTAAATATTTGCTAAATCTGAGTATTGCCTATAACCACATGTTATCGGTTCTTTGTACTTTTCTGGGTATTTGAAATATTTTTTAAAATCTTTTAAAAATACCATGCAATCATCTTTTCAGTTGGCATTCAGAATGGCTGAAAGGCATTCAGTGAAATTCAACATTCTTATTAGATGAGCAGGAAGAAATGAATATTTCTTAATGTGCAAGACAAAAGTGTCCCCCATCACCCCTACCAATGGTGTTCTGTTAGTGCTAGCTAATGCAGTTAGAAGAGTGGAAAGTGTGTGAATATTGGGTAGGAGAATTCAGAATTTTTGTTATTTGTAGATGATAGGGCTTTATATCTGGAAATTTCAAAAAATTAATAGAGTTCAATAAGAAGTTTGGATATATTATTACTGTATCAACATAAATATACTTCCTATTTGCCTCCTGCATACCAGTTTTCTGTCCTAATTAGATTATATAATGGAAATGAAATCCCATTCAGAATAACAGCAAAAACTGCAAAACATGCTGGAAGAGCCCTAACAAGAAAGTGTAAAACCTATTATATGAAGAAGTAACAGCAATTTCTACCACAAGGACACAGAGGATAAATGTGCAAGTAGTGTAAGGATGTTCATTGCAGCTCTGTTTATGATGATCAAAACTAGGAATAACCTAAATATTCAATAAGAGAATGGCTACATACTTAATAGTACTCTATATAATGAAAAACATGTTTTATATACATGGAGCAGCATGCCAGGTAGAGAGAGTAAGAGAGAGCTCGTGTGAAAAGATTTCCAAAATACCTATGTGAATCAAAACAGGTAATAGATATAATACCCTATTTATGTAACTATGTCTATATTTTATGTACATTTAAAAATCAGGAGTAACATACATTTCTGCATATATTATAATGTTTTTTGCCGACCTGGCATCTTGTGCTTTTAGAAAGTGGGATTGAAATGATTTCCTCAGTGACTGTCATACCTAAATATTCATGTTAATTTTCATTATCTTAATTTCCAGAAAATAAACCCTAATTGTTACCAGAATTTTGAAGTTTTTCACATTTTTGATATTGCTAAAGTTGCAGTGTGCCTTGTAATGAGTGGTGTCTAGTAAGTGCTGGCAGCCGGCTGCGCTTGGTGAAGGGGTTGTTCTTGCCTGCTCATGAGGGAACTGGGTCATAGCTGTTCATATCAGCACTTGAGTTGAGTTACATATATTGTCAGTATTATATCTGATGAGTTTCTGGGTTTAAATGTTTTCGCAAACTTTCTGCTGATCCTATTTGGTAAGATCAGGAAAGGGGTAGCATTGAAACTTACAGAATGATGTCAGCATCTTTGGAAGATAATCCCAGGAACAGTAGTGCCGCACTCTTAAGAAATGGTGCATGGTGGGTGGTCTTGATGGCCTAGAAGGTAATATTGTATGGAACATTCTAAGTGATAAGAAGGTATTGTGTTATACTTTAATTGGCAGTGTTATTTGTTTTAGTGGTACACTAAATAATTATGTACCTTAAAATCTGTGACAAATTAGGGGAAATAAGTTAATAAAATTGGATAACTATGGACTGAATATAAATAAGTTTATACATTATGTAATTAGTTTATATTATTATAAATTATAAATTATTTGATTTATTGAATAATTTTACCTTATGAAAACTTTATAAAAAGCCAATATTTATATAAGAGAGGGTATTGCTACATTTTGGGATAATGAGTAATGTACATTTTATTTTTTATTTTTTTTCCTAGTGATCAATAATTTTAAAAATAATGATCTTTGCTATGCTACAGAAGGGATTGTTATTGTAATAATACCTAGAATTCTGATGGGAATCCAGGACTTAAATCATCAGGCCCCAAAATGAACAGGAACCGAAATAGTATTAGGAATTTCTTTGGTCTCTCCCTTTCATGTTTATCTGCTTCCCTTTGCATCCTAGTGGTTCATTTTCACCCAGTTGGCTTCTTCTGAGCCTCAACTACTTCATAATGACTACCATAGGCCCATCTTTATGTGACTTTTCAGCTCATCAGCTCTGTCCCTTAATTCAGATTCCCATGAGACAGAAGGAGCCTGATTGGCTGGATGCCTCTTTGCAAGCTGCATCATGCAAGTCACATCTCGCGGCCCCATGTTTGTTGGCTGCTCCTGAATCAGGTGTGCTTCGGTTGATTAGGGCTCAGAGGCAGTACTTGTCCCTTGGCAATAGGCACAGTCCTGTGGTCCACTGCCTTCTCAGCAGGGGCTAGGAGGCGCCCTCCCCCCCCAAATGGGTGAAGAAGGACTCCACAATATACATTTTATTTAATTTAATCTCTCCAGGTTAAAACATTTTTAAAGGTTACTGGATGTCTCAAAATTACTTTTAGCCCTAAGATGAAACTGTTTTGAAATTCTTTGGGAATTTTATTGTTCATGATTTTTCCTTTCTAAATAGTTACACATTTTTTTCTTTATATTGGTGTTTTTCTTCTCTTCTGTCTGCTTTACCTTTTTATTTTCTTTTATCTTAAAATGTCACATTGCCCTTTGATTTAAATGTATAGTAAGAAGTGAAATGGCATAACTTCAGCTTCTAGAATTCTTCAATCTTTATTTACCTGATGATAAATCCTTTTCCCTCCATTAACTGGACCCTGGTTGTTGAGGGGGAGGGTGTATCACTGATTGTCAGTTCCATCATGTGAAGAACAGTTTATATTTTTAAAAGATCCATTCATATTTTTAAACCATGTAGAGGAAGAATATTTTATAAGTAATGGGTTTATTTTTATTCTATAATGAAGTTATTTAAGAAGGTCAGGATTTACTTTAACTGCTACCACTCACTAGTGTATCTTCTATCTAGGTGCTTTCACTTCCTGTTCTTGGTTATGCTCAGGGATTATCACACCCATGACTTATTTCTGCCATGTAAGAATATTTAAGGAGCACCTAACTAGATCAGAACTATGTCTGAAAATATTATAGGGTTAAACACCAATGCCCAATAATTTAAAGTCAGTCTTTGGTTAAAAATAAAACAACCTTAGTGGAGCCTGGGTGGCTCAGTCGTTAAGCGTCTGCCTTCGGCTCAGGTCATGATCCCATCGTTCTTGGATGGAGCCTCACATCGGGCTCTCTGCTCAGCAGGAAGCCTGCTTCTCCCTCTCCCACTCCCCCTGCTTGTGTTCCCTCTCTCGCTGCCCCTCTCTCTGTCAAATAAATAAATAAAATCTTTAAAAAAATTTTAAAAAAATAAAACAACCTTAAAAACCCTTAGTTTTAAACATAAATTTTTATTTCTCTAATCTTTTTTTTGTAATATTTATTTGATAGCTCGGTCATGAGCATCGACAGTAACTCATTGGCACGTGAATTTCTGACGGATGTCAACCGGCTTTGCAATGCGGTCATCCAGAGGGTGGAGGCCAGGGAGGAAGAAGAGGAGGAGACACACATGGCTACCCTTGGACAATACCTTGTCCTCGGCCGAGGATTTCTGTTACTTACCAAGCTAAATTCTATCATTGATCAGGTAACATTTTCATATCAAATAATTTTTTCACCAATATATTATAGTTGATTACAGATACATAATTTCTGGGTTGCGTAGTTTCTGAGTTTCTTTGAGATAAAGCCCTATCTCTCACATCACTCCAACAAAGCAAGTGGCCCCATTTATGAACATACTGTTTATTTGAATACTTTTCAAAATGTCTGAAATGTCTTAGGATTATAAATGGCCTTTTTCTAAAATGACCTGCTATATATTAAGCTTTTTATCCTGATATCAGTGTGAGATAACTGCGATTATTAGTAGAGACCTAAGATTATGATTCAAAAAAGCAGTTGCACTTTCAATAAATGTCAGATATGTTTTTGAAAGGTTAGTGTAAATTATATTTAGAGAGTTTACTAATTCTGGGGTGAAAGTAGAGAATCAAACCAATAATTATTGGGTTCTTTAGCTTGTATACATCCAGTTTTTTATACCTCATTGTGTTTGCTCAAAGTATGGTCTGAACATACAGTATTTTGCTGTTTCCTTATTACTCTAAAGCTAGTGGGAAATAGAGATGTCATCCAACCTTCTTTTGTGGATGAAAAACTGAGATGCAGAACATTAAATAACTCAGACAGGCTTAACTTGCAGCCCAAACGTGATTTGTGTCTTTACTTCATTTTAGTAAAAAACAAATATATATTTTATGAAAGAAAAAATTTACTGTTTGCTTTCAGGGGACTAATTAATGTAGTTAGATAATATTTCAATTAACTTGAAAAGATAATAAGGTCTCTGTAGCACCAATATGACAGACATTTTTCAACTTACAAATGTTACTGGCTTTAGTTAGAAACTTAACTACTGTTGAAATTTCTTTGCTATCAAAGCATTTTGTTAATAAATACATATATTGGGTAAATACAGAGACTAAAATTAAACAATGCCTCTGTTTTCACTATATGCTACAGAACCTAAGAAATAAATATCAGGGAGTATTTGTTCACTGTGGTGTCCACCTGTCAGAGTACTTTCCAAAATATTATGTATTTTTACTCCTTTTCATGAATGTTATTTATTAAATGCGTGACTTCGTGTAATTTAAATTTTTATATTTTGTATGGCTTTTCCATAAATAAATTTTAAAATTAGAAAAAATTATTTGTTAGATCATGTGTAGTGATTTTTATTTCAAATTTTTGATGATTTTATAAGCCTATCATGCTCTGTTCATTTTCTTAACCCACGTTAGAACATTTCAGTGCTTTTTCCCTTTTTTTAGGATACCCTATAAGTAGCATCAGAAATATCAAATACCCAGGAATAAATCTAATAAAATATGTACAGATTTCTGTACATAATTCTATAAAACATTGTTGAGAGAAACTAAAGACAATCCAAATAAATGCAGGACTACATAATTTTCCTGTATTGGAAAAATCAATATTTGTAAGGATACTTGTTTTCTCTAAATTGATGTATAGACTCCAGTGCAATCCTAATCAAAAACTCAGTAGGTTTTTTAATGAAAGCTATAGATGTTAAGATATAACCCGTATATCATAGAATTCACCCATTACATATGTACAACTCAGTGGTTTTTAGCATAATCACAGGTATGTGTAACTGTCACATAGTGCATTTTAGAACATTTTCATCACCTCAGACAGGGACCTGGCATCTTTTAGCTGTCACTCACTCCCCTATCCTTCTCATCGCCCTCAGCCCTAAGCAAACACTAATCTACTTTCTGTTTTATAGGTTGTGTGCTTTCTCTTTTAAGTCATGAAATATCTTTTAAAGTATTCTTAAATGACTGAAATCATTCAAGTCATAATTACAACAGTATTTTTTCCTAGGGTAATATCTTGTGTTCCCTCTTCCCCAGTCATTCACTTTTGGAATATCTGTAGCAATGATAGTAAGAACAGTAGAAGTAGAGAGCAAATAGATAGCCATTTTAAAAATAGGGCTAATCAACATTTAACTAGTTAAACCAGGAAATGGAGAATGATAATTTGGATCTTTAAGGGGAATTTAATTGTGCAAGTTTAATCACTTAGGGTCAAATCAAAACAGTAGATTCAAAGCTGTGCATTTAGGAGGAACTTCAGCTTTGTATCTGCTTCTCATGAATAGGAGCACTTCCTGGGTACTCTGAGCAAGAGGCAAAGGAAGCTCCTACCCTTCCACTTTTGTGCAAGGACTTTATTAATAGATATTTGGTATAAATAATTAAACAGACTTTTTATTGCTGTATAATTTACATTTAGTGAATGCAAAATGTAAAGTGTATAGTTGAATGAGTTTTGACAAATACAAACACCTGTGCAACCACAGCCTAGATCAAAGTTTAGAACATTTGCACCACTCTAGAAAAAGGTTTTCATGCCCCTTTTAAGGCAGCCTCTCCTTCCTTCACTGCAGCACAACCACAATTCTAATTTCTGACATCTAAGTGTAGTGTTGCTTGTCCTAGGACTTCATATAAATGGAATCAGGTGGTATGTACTCTCATGTCCCAGAGCTCTATCCGTTATGCGTGAATCAGTAACTCACCACGTTTTGTTTCTGATCGGCATTTTGTTGTATGGATATCCCACAATTTGTTTGACCATTCACCTGTTGTTTAACCACTTGGTTTTTGTTTCCTTTGGCTATTATAAATAAAGCTGCTGTGAACATTCTTAAAAAAGCCTTTGCGTGGATATATTTTCATTTTTTCTGGGTGAATATCTAGGCATATAATTGCTGTGTCAAAAGGTAGGTGTTTATAAGAAAGTGCCAAACTCGTTTTTCAAAGTGGTTGTGCCACTTCACATTCTCACCAGCAATGTATGAGAACTAGTTGTTCTTCCTCCTCTCTGATACTTGACATTGCCAGCCTTTTTAATATTAGCTGTCCTGAGTGAATTTGAAGTAGTATCTCATTGTGATTTTAATTTGCATTTCTCTAAAAACTCATAATGCTGAGCACTAGTTTATGTACATCCTCTTTTATGAATGTCTATTTAAGTTTTGTGCCCATTTTAAAAGTCAGGTTGTTTGCTTAGTATCCAGTTGCAGTTTTTTTTTTTTATGTATTCTGGATACAAGTCTTTGTTGGATTGCAAATATGTTCTTTGTGGCTTGCCTTTTCATTACTTAACAATGCCTTTAGAACAGCAATTTTTTTGTGTAAATAGTGTGTATTGTGTCCTAAGAAATCCTTATCTTGTATCCCAAAGTTGCAAAGATACTCTCCTATTTTTTTTTCTCTAGAAGCTTTTTAATTAGTATTTTTATTTTAGGTCTGTGATCCATGTTGAGTTAATGTTTGTGTACAGCGTACAGCGTGAGGCTGGAGCTACCGTTCCTTTTTCCCCCTCCTCCCTGTGCAGTTACCCAGTCGTTCCAGCTACATTTCTTCCTGAGACTCAGCCCTTTCCCTCCTGAGTAACCTTGACACCTTCGTGGGAAATCAATTCGCCATATACTTGGGGTTTATTTCTAGACTCTTCTCTTCCACTATCTATCATCTGTTTGGGTTACTCTGGCCTTTATAGTGTGTCTAGAAATTAGATGTAGAAGTTCTTCTGTGTGTTCTTCATTTTCAAGAATGTTTGACTATTCTAAGTCCTTTGCATTTCCATATAAATTTTAGAAGGAGCTTATTATTTCTGTAGAAATGCTTGCTAGGATTTCAGTTGTGATGGCATTGAATCCAGAAATCAATTTGGAGAAAATTAACAACAATGATGAGTTTCTCAGTCTGTCAGCATGGTGTAAATATCTGTTTGAGTCTTCTCTAATTTCTATGCCATATTTTTTTTAATTTTCACTGTAGAAGCCTCGTATATTTTTGGTTAAATTTATTCTGAATATTTTATTATTTTTGATGCTATCATACGTGGCATTTAAAGTTTTTATTTTCTGTCATTCGTTGCTTATAGAAATATAACTGATTTTTGTGCATTGACCTTGAATCCTGTGCCTTTGCTGAATTCATTTATTTATACTTATTTTGAAATTTTTCTGCAGATTCCCTAGGGTTTTCTGTGTACACAATCAAATCATCTGTGGATAATAATTTTACTTCTCTTCCAATTTGTGTACTTTTTATTTCATTTTCTTGCCTTTTGCATTGGCTTTTAGTACAAAGGTAGGTGGAAGCGATGAGAGTGAACATCCTGCCTAGTGTCTGACCTTAGAGAGAAATCATTCAGTATTTCCATTAACCATGATGTTAGCTCTGGATTTTTCTTAGATGCCTTTTATCAGAATGAGGGAGTTCTCGTCTATTCCCAACCTGTTAGAATTTTTATCCTGAATGGATATCGGATTTTGTCAAATGCCTTTGCTGAATCTACTGAGACTATCTTTTTTTTTTTTTTATTCTGTTAATGTGAGTGAATTACATTGATGGTTTCTAAATGTTGAAACAGTCATTTGCATTCCTGGGATAAACCTCATTTGGTCATGATTTATTATATACAGACATGTTAATCTGTTTTTTCTTCAGAAAAAGATAGCTCTCCTTAAATAGCAAAAATATGTTCTTTTCAATGGTTAAAGATGCCATGGTTGAAGTTTTTATGCAGGCCTCTACAGGTTTTTTGAAAGAAAGTTTGTCCAACCGAAAAAGGAAGAGTTATCTTAGATTTTAATCTTGGCACCAGTGTTCAATGAGATGGGTGACATCAGTTTGTGACCTAACTGCTTCAGATCTCCGTATCCTCACAGGAACAATTTAAATACGTTAAGTTGGATAACTTAAAAGATCTCTTCCAACTTAAAGAGTATTTGTTTTCATATATCATTTGATAATAATAGTTTCTGATTTTTTTCTATACCCTGGTTATAAATATATACAGCTTAATTCTGATGTAACAGAAGATCACAGTAATTTATTACCAACACAAATGTGATAAATACTACTTTTTAAAACTTCAATATATAAATTTCCGTACCTGTTCACGCTTTATGAATGCTCTATAAAGTTGTTACTTATTTTTAAATGGACTAATGGCAGGCGGTACTTGGCCTCTGCAACCCTCTCCAAGGGCCACACAGCCAACCCTTTACCTAGATTTATTTTTTTATTATTATTATGTTCAGTTAGCCAACATACAATACATCATTAGTTATTGGTGGAGTGTTCAATGATTCATTAGTTATGTATAACACCAGTGCCCATCTCCTAGTTACCCCATCCCCACACCCACCTCCCTTCTGTAACCCTGTTTGTTTCCCAGAGTCCGGAGTCTCTCGTGGTTTGTCTCCCTCTCTGAATTCATTCCATTCTGTTTTCCCTTCCTTCCCTATGGTCCTCTGCGCTATTCCTTATATTCCCCAAATTGTAGCAGCTACTGTCCTGGGAAAGGAAGTGGTCCTGGCAAGCGCTATCTTTAAAGGCTCCCAAATTTTAGCGGTTGCTGTGCCTGTGAAAATCCCTTCAACCTCTAAATGCCAGGATTCTGAGGGGCCATCTCTGCTCTTGTCCAGGGTCCCAACACTGAAGTGTCCTCCGAGCAAGGGGCATCTGGTTGTGTCTCAGAGCAGCCAGAGCAATGTGGCTGGCCCTCCTCGCTTCTTTCACCTATAGTAGACTGACTAGCCTGCCAGACTTCCCATTGAATGAGGAGTGAGTCTGTTTCATTTAAACACAGGAAATGAAAGAACAATCACAACTCCCAGCTATGGTAGAAAGAGGATTTTAATAAAAGTATAGCTTTTGCTATTTATGACCAAAAAAAAAAGTTGTTACTTATTTTGCTGAGTAAAATATGAAGTTTCACTGGAAGAGGTTATAATTTATGAACAAAACATTATTTAAAAATTATAATAGGTTTCTTTTTCAGCTGTTTTCTGTGTAAAGAGAGTACTTTTTTCTTCCTACAGTTTTGTAGTATTGTCACTTTAATATATAGTACTACATAAATGGCCTACCATTGTAATATATATAATAAGTATTATAGGAAAATATCAGACCTTTAGAAATACGGCTACACAGTTCATTCCCTGGTTTATTCAGCAGACCATGAATTACCTACTAAATGCCAGCACCTCTGCTAGATACAGAGATAGAAGAACAGAGGCTGTCCTTACTAGAAGCTCTTAGCTTTTGAAGAGACAGACAGATTGATAAACGTCAATAATGACAAAACAGTGTGAAAGTATTTGGGGAGTGCAAAGGAGAGGGCCATGAGGAAATGGTTCTTAGAGAAATTGCCATCTCTAAGTAGGAATTAGTGATGTAGAAAAGGAGGAAGCATTGGACCAGGGGAACTGCAAATGCGGACCTTGGAGGCTAGAGAAGGAAGAACATTCAGTGACCTAACAGGAGTTTAGTGGGTTAGAGCAAAGGCTGTATGTGCGGTTTGGGCGGTGAGAGGACCGAAAGGCAGAAGCCATGTCGTGGCAAGCCCCATGTACCATATTAAGGAGGCGTAAAACATTGGGGAGGTTTTTGTCTGTTTCGTTTTGTTTTTTACATGGAGGAGGCTTTGAAGCAAGAAAATAGGCAATGAAAATTATTCTTCAGATTTGACAAGTCATTGGTAATATTATCAGCGAGAATTATTTCAGTAGGAAAATAATGCAAACTTCTAAAATAAGTGAACTTTAATTTACTACTCTAGTCTGCAGATTCTGTTTACACACATGCCAAGATCGGCCTGTGCATGATTAGTTTGGCAGGAATGAGGGAGTAGGGGGGATGCTGGTATTCCTACTTCTTGGCATAGTGAGAGTATCCGCTTGACCACTAGACGGTGGTGCTACCCACAGAGAGCAGGTAATCTGGTAAGTTATCTCCCTTCACTCCCAGGCTAGTAGATAGGAGCAATGAGTATATCAGGCAATTGCTTGTGTAACAGACCACATTCCAAAAACTTAGTGGCACAAAACAGCAATGATTCCTTTGGTCATGTGTCTGTGAGTTGGCAGCTCAGGTAGACCTAGCTGGGATCACGGCCTCCACTTCTTGTGGTGTCAGCTGGGCTGACCTCTGAATGTGCATTCTGTTGGCAGAAGACAGGGCTGTTGGAGGGGGCCATCGGCCAGGCTGCCTCAGTTCTCATCCACATGGCTTCTCTGATTTCAGTAGGCGAGGCTCAGCTTCTTTCCGTGGTTTTGTGGAAGCATGATTCCAAGAGGGGAGCTCAGAAGCTGCAAGATGTCACATAACATCACTTCTGCCACATTCTGTTGGTCAAAGCAAGTCACAAGGCCAGCACAGAATGAAGGGATGGGAGCATAGACTCCATCATTTCAGGAGAAGATAATTTGTGGCCATATTTGATCCACCATCATCTCCTCTCTGGCCACAGTTATTAGCATTCCTCCCACACGCCTTCTCCCACAGGACTCTCAGAGTATCGTCCCTTCATGGCATTAGGCTTGAAGTTCCTGATCTCATGATATGTATCAGTCCTGGATGCAGATGAGGCTTCCAGGTGCAGTGCTTTGGTTACAACTCTTCTTGATTGAGAGACCTGTCAACGCAAAAGTCACACTCACCCATATACAGTGATGAGTAGGGACAAGTTAACCACACTAGATACTTGTATTCGAAAAGGAGAGTGACCAGAGACACGTAGCAGTCACTGATCCACTGAGCTCCTGGCAAGCATAACCCCTATTCTTGGGGCAGGGGATGTTCTCTTCTGTGGGAGTGCTTCCCTAATCCATGGTTCTCCAGGGCTCTGGGCTCCATCCTCCAAGGCATCTTCTCTTTTCCATAAGATACAGCTTATAATGTGCAGCTTTCTCACCCTGCTTCACACCTGGAGAAAAGTGGGGTCCCAGTGGTCTCTATTCATTCTGAATTGTCTCTGTTCCTTTTAGTCCAAGCTATTGGTATTTTTTGATAATACACCTTTCTTTAAAAATGTTATGGGTTTCCTCTGAATTTTAATGGAGTCCACCGCATTCCCCCAAAGCCCCATCTTTGATTGCTTTTGAGACAGACCTCTCTACTTCAGGCATGTAAATCTTGTGTGGAATAATGCCCACAAAATTCTTAGTAGTACTTTTGCCTAGCTGGTGGGATTTACGAGGTACCACCTAAAGTCTTTCTGGAGTCCTAACAAAGAGCAACACAGCCAGTTTATAACCCTGCTTTGCTGGGAGGCGAGGAGGAAATGCAACAGGGACTCGTTGGACAAACTGGGGCCTGCAGACCCAAATCCTGCTGCCAGTGATGTGTTTCTGGACAGCACACAAGCTAAGAATAGTTTTTGCATTTTTAAAGGGTAGTTAAAAGAAACGGAAGAATGTACAGCAGAGGCTATATATGAATCAAAAAGGCAAAGATGTTTACTCTTTGGCTGTTTACAAAAAAAAATTGCCACACCTGTTGTAATTCAAGAAGAACTATGAGTATAATGTTTGACATCAGTGGGGAACAGCAGTACATGTAGCTCTCTGAGACATCAAAAGCATTTGATGAAATTAATCCATTCTTAACAAAAACTCAAAAAATAGATTAAGAGTAGAGGGTGTCATATACAAAGAGTAGAAAAATCAATAATATTTTTTAGGAAGAAGCTCTACAATAGAATGAACATAAGAATAACTCTTTATGACTATTTCTGTTTGTTTTCATGTTTTAAAAACACACAATAATAAAGTGGACATGAAAGTAATGACAGCTAAAATGTGAGAAAGATGGAGAAATAAAAATACCATTCTTAAAGCGATATATACAGAAAAATCCAGAAGATCAGTTTCCTTTAGCCACAGCTATATAGCTAGAAAATAAAAGAAAAAAGATTCTGTTTACAGTACTAATGAAGAAATGTTCTTGTATATATATGTGTGTGTGTGTACACACATACTTTAGAAATAATTATAAAATTCTGATAGAAGAAATAAAGGACTTAACACATATTTCTGCTCACGTCTGGAACATTAAATTTAATTAGCATAAAAAATGCTGATTTAAAGTAATATCATTAGTACCAGTTAAAGTAACTTCAGTCGTCTTCCATCGCATTCTGAATTCAGTCCAAGTGCTAAGCTTAGCCTGTCGTCCTGAGGTCCTTGAACCCCACTGGTCTGGTTCCCACCTGCCTTTTCAGCTTCCTAGACATCGACCTGCCTTTCGTCTCAGCCCTTCCCCTGACTCATTTGCCCTTCCTCTACCATCCTGCCACCATTACTTGAACTGTGAATAGAACAGTGCCTGACACCTGGTAGGTACCTAAAATATGTTTCTTGAATCAAGCTAAAAAAATTATCACCTGCATGAGAGTGATTTTACTGTTTATTATTGCTATTAGGGAATTTAAAAAGGCATGTTGCTGTCCTTTTCCCTGCAGAAGGGGAAACAAAAATGTAAGTATTAAATGAAGAGTGGTATGATTTCTATAGATTGGACAGTCTAGGAATAGTCAGGAATCTGTTTATGGCATACATTGCCAAATATGGCATATTGAGAACTTTCTCCTTGTTGATATGAGGTAACACCCCATTCCTCTGGATACTGTGACTAATTAGGACCTTGGGAGAGAAAAATCAGAACTTGGGTTGAAATAGAGCATTGCAAGTTCTAGTTTGCCAGGGTGCCCACAAATCAGAGAAAAAGATTTTCTGACTTGAAAAGGGATAGAATGATCTGTGTGGTTTCTTTAGAACTTGAAAGGATAAGTAAATCTGGAAACATGCAATACCTAAAAAAGTAATAGATCCAGAGGATTAGAAAGGGCTTCCCCAATGATGAGTGGTGTTAGAAATTACTGTGATTGAATGAAGTCAAGAGTTGTTCACTCACTGCTATATTGGGCCACAGGGAGACAAGCAGTGTCCTCTTCAGGACTGCAATTCCAGCAGAGGTGGCAAAAACCAAAATCTTGCACTTGCTTCAGTCTATTCTTTTGAAAGGCCCATGGTTTCCCAGAACTAATCTACTTGGTGAAATGGGGGCACAGGCACGAAGTCCTAGAAGGAGGGAGACAGTAAACTTGGGTTGGTGTGGGAGGAAAAGCTCTACAAAAGAGGTTTTGCCGGGGCTGGTGAGGGCCCCCTTAGCTAAGTGGGGAGAAGTGAGAGAAGTTGCAGACCACGTGTCATGCAGAGGCTGGGAGGCAGCAAGGCCTATTCACGTAGCAATGATGATTTGCCAGTGTACTGTTGTGGAGCAAGGGCTGGGCCACTTCACGTATTCTTAAGGTTTCTGCAAGCTCTGTTAGAATGTTATTATTTCATCTGCCAAAGATAAAGACTCAGGTCAGGAGGACTCTGCAGGAATGGTGCGCCCAAAATTGGTTTACATTTTTTGAAAGACCATATCATTTTGCTGGCATCTTTAAAAATGTCGAGGTACATACTGAATATGAGCTGTACGTGGAAATGTTATCCAGACATCTTTAGTCTCCCTAATTTTGAGGTAAAGCACATGGAACTAGGGCCCTTGGGAATAATTTTGACTATGCATCCAGAATTTAAAGTCATTCCTACAGATAACATTTAACATCCAACTCTGTACTAGGCATTGGGTGTCAGGTAAGAGGGGTGATTGCTAAGGACTAGGGCCTGAGCCCAGCAATCCGTGCTCTGAGAGAAGACTGGGAAGAACTTTTGGAAAGGTTTCCCATCCTATTTAGAGATAAATCCAAACTCCTTCACATGGCCCACCGGCCACATTAGATCTGGCACTCTCCACCTCGCTGACCTCTGTCCTCCAGTCTCATCTCTGGTACTCTTCCCCTCACCCCCCACTACTCCAGCCATACTGGCCAGCTTGCTGTTCTGTGAAATAGCCAAGCCCATTCCCGACCCCTTGTATACTTCCTAGGAGCCCTTTTCCTCCAAATCTTTGCATGGATTCCTTCTTCTCTTTGAGTATCTGCTCAAGTGGCCCATCCTGAATAGCCGATCTAAATGTCCTCCTTTTAGTCACTCTATAATCCCTGTCCTGTTTAATTTTCTTCATAAGCATAGCGTTCTTTATGAAATTTTCTTATTTGTACCCATTACTTTCCATCTCCCCTGCTAGAGCGTCAGCTTATTGTCTTCTTTGTTCACCACTCCATCCAAAGTGTCTGGCATATGGTAGAGGCTCGGGAAATATTTGCTGAATCATGGAGGAAAACGGGCATTCAGACATAAACAGTTCAGCAAGTTGTTTGTCGTACCAGAACTCAATCAGGAACGTGATGTCTAACTTGCCCGAGGAAGGGTTAGAGAAGTCTCTCCACAGAGGAACTAAGACTTGCATGAAGAATGAGTTGGCATTTGGCAAATGAGAGGATGACGGTGGAGAATTGCAAGAGCAATGCATATGAGGAAGACGTACTGGGGAGTACAGACCTGACCCATGGTGTTCAGGAAACCCTTCAGAGCTGGACATGTGGGGATGGGTCAGGGGTGATTGTGGGAGTTGAAACTGGACAAGTCTATAGGAATCACGTCCTGAAGGGTCTTCTAAGCCTGAAAAGAAGTTCAGATTTTACTTTTGAAGTATTTTCAGCCTTTTCATAACCAGGGGACTAGAAGGAATAGTCTGAATGCTGTGTTCCTGCTTTCTCATTCCCTTTCAGTTCTTCAGCCTACTGCAATCTGACTTGTACCCTTATCATTACCTTAATACTGAGTTTGTTAAGGGTGCCAGTGACCCTCTACTTGACAAATGCTTTTCTGCTATCATCTTACACAACTAAAGAACAACAGCTCTTGACCTGGTTGACTTTCTTCTTTACGAAACTTCTCTCTTCCCTTGATTTCTCTTGTTCTACATCTCTCTGGGGGAGCTACTTCTCGGACTCCTTGGCAGGCTTCTCTCCAGCACTGCTATTTTTCATTCTTGAAGTGTTGCTCTCCAGAGCTCCATTCCCATCCATTGTCTCTTGTCATTCTGCTTTCTCTCCTTAGGAAATCTCCTGTGTCCTTGACTTCTGCCCCAGTGACTCCCAAGTCTTTTTATGTACTTCACGTCTTTTTCTTAAGCTCCAGATCTATATATCCAACTGTTGACTAAAAACCTCTCTCCATTTGAATATCCCACAGGCACCTCAAACTTAATATGTCTAAACAATGGATCCATCATCTCTATCCCAACCTAGTATCACTCCTAAATTTCCTATCTTAGTGAGAACTTTATCAGTCACCTTGTTGCCTAAATCAAAATTCTTCAGGTTTTTCCAGACCTTTCTTTTCCCCCTTATACTCCATAGATAATCAACTGCAAGTCATTTTAGTTCTTCCTTGTGGTTTCTCAAATATTTCTCCTTTTCAGTTTTACTGTAGAGCACTTCCGTTTATCATTATCTTTCATCTGGATTATTGTTTCCCTGCCTCTAACACTGCTCAATCCCTTTCCCTTCCCATCCCAATTCTGTCCTCTATACAGTGGCTAGAGTGCTCTTTCTAACAAGCAAATCTGATTATATTACTCTGACTCCCTCCCCAGACTGAAGTGAGGAACTTAAACTTGATTTGTCATTAATTCCTTGACCACTCGTGTCCCCGGTGTCCCAGTCTAGCTGTCTAGCTCCAGTCCCACTTCCACACTTCTAACTGGTAATGATCGCTCCTTTTTCTGAACTCCTAAGCTGAATATCTGTACCACACCCAGCTACTTACTTATACTACATGCCTTCTATTGTTCTTTAACTGTTTGTGTGTATGTATTTTATGGACCAAATGAGGGGACCTTCTCCAGGACCATATCCTCCAGAAAGGGTAAGACAGTAAGTACTGTGGACGTAGTGTGCAGTCAATACATATTATTAGATTACCTTCACTAATAAGTCTTTCTCTCTTTATATATATCATTTATTAATAATGTCAATTTCTCTTTTTAAAATTGTGTTCTCTGAGTTTTACATTTAACCGCATGGAGACTTTGTTTTTCTAGTAACTTCATGTTATTGGTTTGCTAATTAATAGGGCTTAACTTTTCATTTTCACCTAGCAAATCTGTTTTTTCATAGGTGAGAAATTCTTACCATGTGCATGGTGGTAATAACAGCTATTTTGGGAAAAATCAGCAAGAATGTGCTAAATACCGTCAAATGCTCTTACATTCTTCTGTCCTTGGAAAGGTTTATAAACTGAAAAGTACCACAGCTTTAATTGGATTTAAGATAGATTAATTTGATTCTTAGCTTCTCGAATGCAACCTTTCAAGAAAAAGAATTTTTTGGTTCGATTTAAGACAAGGTACTAGGAATTATTTGTCTCGTGACCTCAGAACATGAAGGATTGCTTTGTTTCTAATACAGGCATTGACATGTAGAGAAGAACTCCTTACCCTACTTCTATCACTCCTTCCACTGGTATGGAAGATACCTGTTCAAGAAGAAAAGGCAACAGGTATGTTTCTTTTATCACATCACTTGTGTTACCAAAATTCCACTGGGGAAAGAAGTTTCATGGAAAATTTCCTTCTGCCTTAATAGTTGATACAGTTCAAATTCAGAACAGTATATATTAGCATGATACTCGACAGGAGAAATTCTTTAGGCAGACACATTTTTATTTCTGCTAATAATACAAAAACAATGGTGCTCAAAAGTAACAATGATCAGAAAATATACGAAGATGCAGAACGCTTAGCAGAAGGAGTCAATCTAGGTATGCAACCCCATTAAAGAAATGGATAGTGGAAAGTTTGAAGAAAGAAATGAAAGCTCCTTAGCTTATTTTATTTTATTTTATTTTATTTTATTTTATTTTATTTTATTTATTTGTTTGAGAGAGAGAGAAAGAGAGGCAAAGGCAGAGGGAGTACCATGTGGGTCTCGATCCCAGGACCCTGGGATCATGACCTGAGCCGAAGGCAGACACTTAATCAGCTGAGCCACCCAGGCGCCCCTCCTTCACTTATTAAAGACTGCTTTTTATTACCAGTACTCTACTGGTGACTTTTGCAGCTTAGTTTTTTTAATGTTCTTTGAAGGGATTAATTTGAAGTAATATTTTGTTTTAAGGCTGGACAGAATTATTACACTTAAGGTCAACATATATTTTTAGTATCTGATTTTGAAAAAAAATTTTTAATTACACACACACACATATATCATATTAAGTATATGAAACTTAGTTTAAATGTTTCAGTGGAGGAATTAACAGTTTAACAGTTTTCCTCTTGACCATTTCTGGGATATGTGAATTGTGAGATGTTTAACGATCTCTCAGGTTAAACATAAATCCTTCTATCTGGTATTTTAATGCCATTTATGTGTTTTTAATACATTTCTGATACTGAGCTCTCTTTTTAGGGGATTATCTAAGGTCTTATAATATTGTTGTCCTGCTTATTTGTTGATTCACTAACTGCTCTCATTTTCTTCCGAATTTGTAGAATTCACAAATTGTTTATCACTTAAGATATCCAATTGGTGTTCTTTTAGGAAAGTTGTCTTCATTGCCTGCATCTCTCGTATAGGTAGAATTTGTCAGACTCTTTTTAATTTCTCCCCTTCCTCTCAATTAAGGCACAAATCTTTTATTTATAGATTCTTATTTATTCATTCTAAATTGCAACTATATTTTTCACATAGATCTTACTATGTAGTATTGCAAAGGGAAAGACTAATTTTACTAACTTTTTAATTAGTAAGGAGGATTTATTCATTTCCTCATGAAATAGGTATTGTGTATGGTCCATGTACCTGGCCCTAGGTTCTAGGCACTGAGGATGAAACAGGAATACCTGTACCTAGTTCAGTAAATATTCAGTAAATATTTTGAATGAAGAACTCTTAACCTCAGTCTTAGAGAACAGTTGGTATCTATTATATGATTTTAAAATAATTTTGGAACGTCTTAAAGTTCTTAAGTTATATCAGGGATATAAACTAAATGCTGTTTTTGAGAATATAATATACTCCTATTTCTTAATTAATGGCACTATTAGAGGAGATTTGTAAAATGGTGTGAACAGTAGGGCTAAATCCCAGATAATCTAGAGTCTCTTATGTTGATGTCAGAATGCAATGTATGGTTTTATTTTTTTTTTTATTTTTATTTTTTTAAAGATTTTATTTATTTATTTGACAGAGATAGAGACAGCCAGAGAGAGAGGGAACACAAGCAGGGGGAGTGGGAGAGGAAGAATCAGGCTCATAGCAGAGGAGCCTGATGTGGGGCTCAATCCCACAATGCCGGGATCACGCCCTGAGCTGAAGGCAGATGCTCAACCGCTGTGCCACCCAGGCGCCCCGCAACATATGGTTTTAAATCAGATTTATGTCCCTAATTTTGTCCTCCTTCAAACAAAATCTCCTACAAAATCAATTTGTATCCTTTGGACCAATGCTACCTGGTATATAGCATGAGAAGAATAAGTGTAGGGGAAAGTGATCCAGAGACATAACAAATAGCTAAAGGAAAGCAACCCCAGGAAAAAGAAACTGAGGAAAAGCTCCTAAAGTGGAAGATAAGTAAGAGAGTAATCACCTATACAGATTGAGTTTGAAAACATATTAAGGTGTTCTAAATTTTCTTTATCTTACCAGATTTTAATCTACCATTCTCAGCTGATATAATCCTGACCAAAGAAAAGAACTCAAGTTCACAAAGATCTACTCAGGAAAAATTATATTTAGAAGGAAGTGCCCCATCTGGTCAGGTTTCTGCAACAGTAAACGTTTTTCGAAAAAGCAGACGACAGCGTAAAACTACCCACCGCTATTCGATAAGAGATGCAAGAAAGACACGACTCTCCACCTCAGACTCAGAAGCCAATTCAGATGACAAGAGCGTTGCAATGAATAAGCATAGAAGGCCCCGTCTGCTACAACATTTTGTAACACAGTCTCCTAAAGATGACCACCTTACAGCTAAACTTGACCACTTATCAACCAAAGAACAGACTCCTCCTGACACCATGGCTTTGGAAAATTCCAAGGAGGTTATTCCAAGACAGGAGTCAGACAGTGACATTTTGAGTGAGCCAGCTGCCTTGTCTATTATCAGTCACATGAATAATTCTCCTTTTGACTTATGTCATGTTTTGTTATCTTTATTAGAGAAAGTTTGTAAGTTTGACATGACCTTGAATCGTAATTCTGCTCTGGCAGCAACTGTAGTGCCCACACTGACTGAATTTCTAGCAGGCTTTGGGGACTGTTGTAATCTAAGTAACAATTTGGAGAGTCAGATGCTTTCTACAGGTTGGACTGAAGAACCGGTGGCTTTGGTTCAACGGATGCTTTTTCGAACAGTGTTGCATCTTATGTCAGTAGATATTAGTACTGCAGAGATGATGCCAGAAAATCTTAGGAAAAATTTAACGGAATTGCTTAGAGCAGCTTTAAAAATTAGAACTTTCCTAGAAAAGAAGCCTGACCCCTTTGCACCAAGACAAAAGAGAACACTACAGGAGGTTCAAGAAGGTTTTGTGTTTTCAAAGTATCGTCATAGAGCCCTTCTTTTACCGGAACTTCTGGAAGGGGTTCTGCAGATCCTGATCTGTTGTCTTCAAAGTGCAGCTTCAAATCCCTTCTTCTTCAGTCAAGCTATGGATTTGGTTCAAGAATTCATTCAGCACCACGGATTCAATTTATTTGAAACCGCCGTTCTTCAAATGGAATGGCTGGTCTTAAGAGATGGCGTTCCTACTGAGGCCTCAGAACATCTGAAAGCCCTGATAAACAGTGTGATGAAAATCATGAGCACTGTCAAAAAAGTGAAATCAGAGCAACTTCATCATTCAATGTGTACAAGGAAAAGGCACCGACGCTGTGAATATTCTCACTTTATGCACCACCACAGAGACCTCTCAGGTCTCCTGGTTTCGGCTTTTAAAAACCAGGTTTCCAAAAACCCATTTGAAGAGACTGCCGACGGAGACGTTCATTACCCCGAGCGGTGCTGTTGTATCGCAGTGTGCGCTCACCAGTGCTTACGCTTACTCCGGCAGGCTTCCTTGAGCAGCACCTGTGTCCAGATTCTGTCCGGCCTTCAGAGCGTTGGAATATGCTGTTGTATGGACCCCAAATCTGTAATCATCCCTTTGCTCCATGCTTTCCAGTTGCCTGCGCTGAAGCATTTTCAGCAGCATATATTGAATATCCTTAACAAGCTTATTTTGGATCAATTAGGAGGAGCCGAGACACCGCAAAAAATCAAACAAGCAGCTTGCAATATTTGTACCATTGACCCTGATCAACTGGCCAAATTAGAAGAGACACTGCAGGGAAACTCCTGTGATGCCGCACCTTCCCCAAATCTATCCAGCCCTTCCTACAGATTTCAAGGGATCCTGCCCAGCAGTGGATCTGAGGACTTGCTGTGGAAATGGGATGCCTTAGA
This sequence comes from Ailuropoda melanoleuca, assembly GCF_002007445.2. Taxonomy (NCBI): domain Eukaryota; kingdom Metazoa; phylum Chordata; class Mammalia; order Carnivora; family Ursidae; genus Ailuropoda; species Ailuropoda melanoleuca. The sequence continues at coordinate 56,873,307 of NC_048223.1, forward strand.
GGTTTATCAGAAGTTTGTTTTTGAAGAAGACAGGTTATGTAGTGTACAGATTGCAAATCACATCTGCAATCTAATCCAGAAAGGGAATGTAGTTGTCCAGTGGAAACTGTATAATTCTGTATTTCATCCTGTGCTCCAGCGAGGAGCTGAATTAGCACATCATTGTCAGCACCTTAGCATCACGTCAGCTCAGACTCATGTGTGTAGCCATCATAACCAGTGTTTACCTCAGGAAGTGCTTCAGATTTATTTAAAAACCCTGCCTGCTCTGCTTAAATCAAGGTATGTATGTGTGCACGTGTGCAGATATCTTTTTCTTATCGTATGCTTTTGAATGTCTTTACCCATTATTCTTTCCTAGGATTTAATTTTAGTTTAACAACAAAAAAATGTTCCCCTCCCAGGTCAGAGTTTGCTCTACCTTTATTTATTGATTGATCAATCTATTTATCTATTTATTTATTTCAGTTGCCTGGAGTGGTTATAGGGAAGAGCATAGAGCCATTGATTTTAATTTCTCAGTGGAAAAAAAGTTTTAAATATACCTCTGAGGGGAAAAATGGACACAACACAGATATCCAATAGCGGGGGCAAGGTTAAATTATTTAATTTATATTTACTTGACAGAATATTATTAGCCATTAAAAATAATGTTTACAAAGAACATGCTGTGACATGAGAAAGGGCTTATAATATCTTATCAATAAAACGTACAAAATTAAAAATATCACCCACTTATTTACAACTTTGTGTAAAATACACACATACCTCAAATGATAACTGTTTAACAGCACAGTAGATTTAAAGGGATTATGATTTCTTAAATACCACATTTACATTTATTATATATACAATGTATATAGAAAAAATAGAAAATACAGAGAAGCAAAAAGAAGAAAATTAAAATTACTTAGAATTCTACCAATGAGTTTTTCAGATTTTGTGATTATCAAGTCTGGTACTTAAAAAATAATTACATAAATAAAGCTTGCTTTTGATAGTCTGGTCTTTTCAAATTAATGTATATACCATTTCAAAAACATAATAAAATATAACCTATCTGTCATCATTATCTTTACAATTTTTTTTAAATTTCTGACATTCTCATGTCGTTTAAATAGAACTGACTTTGATTTGAAAGTTTTATAACTCTTTGGCATATTTGTGGACAACTTGGATCTTTGCTGAGGTGAATTATATTAGTTATTACTGGGATTCCAGTGATCCAGACCCGTGAGACTCACCTGAGACAGAGCTGAGGATCTTCAGATCTGTGCTTTGGTTCCTCCTTTTTATGAGGTGCAGATGTAAAACAAACAAAAAGTCTTGAGTAAACCATCAGGCAGACAAACAAATGGACACACACATGCCTGCCTGTTTTCAGAGTTTGTCCATCTCAAGTGTGGAGGTGGTTGTGGCATTTAGAATTTATACAGAAACTGCCATTTCGGGAAAAGTATTTTTTCCTGAATTGCTTCATTTAACTCGGGATGCATTCCTTCTAAATAATGCTGGAGTCATATGTGCAGTGTTTGAAGAGGGATGTATGTGAAAGTAATTAGAAAGTAATTTGAGATCCTGCTCTAAGGAAGAACACCAGCCAGATAATTGATGAATTAGATTACTGTTTAGTATATACCACATGCAGCAATGGCATATTTAAATAGTATATGTACCTATTTATAAATGATGTTTCTATATGTAAAATCTTGTGTATTTTTTTTCTCTCACAGGGTAATAAGAGATTTGTTTTTAAGTTGTAATGGAGTAAATCAAATAATTGAATTAAATTACTTAGATGGTATTCGAAGTCATTCCCTAAAAGCATTTGAAACTCTGATAATCAGCCTAGGGGAACAACAAAAAGATTCTTCAATTCCAGGTACTGATGGGCTAGACATCGAACAGAAGGAATTGTCATCTTTAAATGTAGATACTTCCTTTCGTAACCAGCAAACTTACTCAGATTCTCCTCAGAGTCTTAGCAAATTTTATGCCAGCCTCAAAGAAGCCTATCCAAAGAAACGGAAGTCTGTTAACCAGGATGTTCATATCAACATGATAAACCTGTTCCTCTGTGTGGCATTCTTATGTGTAAGTAAAGAAGCAGAATCTGATAGGGAGTCAGCCAATGATTCAGAAGATACTTCTGGCTATGACAGTACAGCGAGTGAGCCTTTACGTCACATTCTGCCGTGTTTATCTCCTGAGAGCCTGGTCTTGCCTTCTCCCAAACATATGCACCAAGCAGCAGACATTTGGTCCATGTGTCGTTGGATCTACATGTTGAGTCCAGTTTTCCAGAAACAGTTTTACAGGCTCGGTGGTTTCCAGGCGTGCCATAAATTAATATTTATGATCATACAGAAACTGTTCAGAAGTCATGAAGAGGAGCAAGGAAAAAGGGAAGGAGACATAAATATACGTGCAAACCAAGATGTAAATAGAACGTCTCAATCTGAGATCACCATGAAGGAAGATTTATTATCTTTGACTGTAAAAAGAGACCCCACCCCATCAGAACTGGGTAGTCTAAACAAGAGTGCTGACAGTGTAAGTAAATTAGAGTTGCAGCATATTTCTTCCATAAACGTGGGACATATTTCAGCTGCTGAAGCTGCTCCTGAGGAAGCAAAGGTATTTACGAGTCAAGAAAGTGAGACGTCACTTCAGAGCATACGACTTTTGGAAGCCCTTCTGGCCATTTGTCTTCATAGCTCCAGAGCTAGTCAGCAAAAGGTGGAATTAGAGTTACCTAATCAGGTAATAACTTGTCCTTTGTTCAGCTTTCAAAGTTCTAACATAACACTATTGTCATTTTGTTTTTCCAAAGATTCTAAGTTTTGAGAAGTTCCTGCCTGCGTAGCACAGTACCAGGTACTGTGGAGGACAGAGGAGTACATGACCCAGTTCTTGCCCTCAAGAAGCTTACAGTTTAGTTTGGAATGCACAATCCACATGTGTTGAAGTTACCAACCCCGATAAGCGTTAGATACGCATTAAATGTCAGATGAGTAATAATGGACTTTGTGTTTCAAAGTTCAGACTTTATAATCTCAGTGTGATGCTCTTCAGTGCCCTGCTCAGATCCCCTTTACCAAGCTGATGCACCCGTCTGCCATTTGCTACGAGGACTCACATCTGCACTCATCTCCCAAGGATTGCCCTTGGCTCATGGGAGATGCCCCTTCTTCTGCAGAGGCCTGGGAAGGATGCTCATAGCCAGCGATGGATGGACGTAGCTCTGTGGAGTGGGGACGGTCTTTGTGGTGCAGTTCAGGCTCCAGAGCTTCCCATGGAATTAGGCTGGAGCCAAGCATTTATTCTGAAACCACATTTTTGCCTGGATTTTCCCCTCCCCACCCCCCAATATATTCTACTTCCCTCACGACCTTACAGATTTCTCCTGAGAACATTCCTCAGCTGAAAAGGGAGTCCTCAGTTTCAGGCCCTACTTCTAAGGATACGTTAAATATGGGAAGACTCTCTGTTAATAACCCATCCCTAACTGTTCTGTCAGCTAACATGCTCTCCCTACTGCAGTTCCTTGTCTCCCTACTTCTTCCTATCCAAAAAATCTTGATGTCTCCACATTGCTCACAGTTAAAAATCCAAACTCCTTTGGATAGCATACAGAGCCCTCAGTGTCTTGAGTTCACTTCCTTGCCTAGCTTCATGCCCTGCCATCCTTCACTGTGCCTCCCGTGAACCATACTGAACTAGGCGGCAGCTTCTCAAGATGCCGCTCCTTGTTATTACTTCTGGACGTGTTCTTCTGCTTAGCATACTCTCCTCCTCTGCTCTATGCCTGCTGTCTACTACTTGTTCTTCATTGTCCGTCTCATACAACCCCTCCCATGGGACTCTTGACAGGTCTCTCAGGCACCTTCTCTCTTTTTGTTTCTCCAATAACTTTGTTTATAGCTCTAGTGTGGTCATCTTGCCTTGTCTACATGTATCTGTTCCTTACTCTGGACTGAGGGAATTCCTTAAAGGAGAAGTCAGTTTCATATCCATCTTTATGACCTCATCACCTAATATAGGGACATAGGCAAGCAGCAAGAGTTTCCTTCAAAGACAGAAGGGAGAGAGGAAGGGATTAGAATATAAGTACTTCTTAAAATCTTACAGCATCTCTAAGAATAAGGCATTTGTAAAACATAGAGATGGNCAAGAGTTTCCTTCAAAGACAGAAGGGAGAGAGGAAGGGATTAGAATATAAGTACTTCTTAAAATCTTACAGAATCTCTAAGAATAAGGCATTTGTAAAACATAGAGATGGTTAACCAAAACCCTGAAGTTTCAACTAATCTTTTTTTGTATGATACAGTTAATTTGTGATCCATGGAAATTCAGAGTAAGATGAGTGAAGCATTTGATAAATAAAAATGTTATNTTAGAATATAAGTACTTCTTAAAATCTTACAGCATCTCTAAGAATAAGGCATTTGTAAAACATAGAGATGGTAATTGTAACAGTAGGTATTTGTATAAGAGCTAGGTACTTATAGTCCTTTTACTTTCATATTACTGCAAATAAATGAACTAGCTTTCTACTTATTAAGTAAATATTATTTATTTTGTCACTGTTTCATTTTTTGAAGCATATTATTAATATTCTTAGTATCCTTTATTTTACCTCAGAACTTGTCTGTGGAAAACATACTGTTTGAAATGAGGGACCATCTTTCCCAGTCAAAGGTGATTGAAACAGAATTAGCAAAGCCTTTATTTGATGCCCTGCTTCGAGTCGCACTGGGGAATCATTCAGCAGATTTTGAACACCATGATGCTATGACTGAGAAGGTATGGATAAGATAGTTGTGTCGTTTGGATATGACTAAGAGAGGCAGACGTGAGTGGGATGGGACTAGGGCCTTGATGAATGTGTTTAGAACACATGGGCCAGGATTTGGTCAGGTGAGTTCTGGGGGTAGTATCTCCATCTTGTGGGATGGATAGTATTTACTCAGTGCCCTGTCTCATAAAAAACAGGAGAGCAATGTGACATGCTTTTTTTTCATCTACTCTGGCAATTGGCTGAGAATTAGTGAGACAGAAATGTATGATTTGATAAGTCTTACATATAACTGATAGCTTATTAAATGATAATTCAAGGATGTTGATGATTCAGCTGTCTTTTCTGATCCTGTGTTCTGATCCTATCCTAATATACAGTTAATATTTCCAGAACCCTCTATTCGCTTTAATTTTAAATCACTCAACACAAAAATGAAACTGTGATCCATATTTAGTTTACTACCCTCTTCTTTCATGTTTCTCTTACCTTTAACTAATTGTCCTTTATGTAACTTCTTAATAAAACTGTCCTTTATCTTTATGTAACTTCTCTTTTAATTTTGCAGTCTAGCCATATATATGACATTTTATAATCTGCCACAATATTTTACATTGCTGTTTGTCATAAGTTTAAAAAACTTACTGAAATAGCAACTGATGCCTTTATCATATTCCTGAATCAATTGGTTTACTGGAAAATGTTAAAATACTACTTTATTCTACCTTTTATTAATGTTGCAGTGGTAAAGTACTCTGAGCTGCTTTAAGTGAAAATGTGTTCTAAAGTGAAGATATTGGTAGCATTTTTATAAGAAAAGGAAGATTTCATGCTGCAGGATATTGCAGAAATTAATACTGAAACTCTTGACTTCTGAAATGCTTGTATATAGACAACTGGATTCTGAAATCCTAAAATTAATCCTTTTGAACAATTTTAATGTCTACTCTGGTTATCTAATTTATAAAACATTTTATTTATAAAAATCCTATGAAAAAGTCTTTTTCCATGAACAAATGTGTAAAAATAATATTTATTTGCTAGCACTAAGTTGTAAGAAGTATAATTCCACGTCATTGTGGTTTTTAGTCATTTCCTATTGTGTAACTAGAGTGAAATTTCATAGACTTCTTTTTCAGTAAAACTGAAATGACCTATAGCTTCATCTGTTAGAGACCCCCATTTCTGAGGTGTTAATGAAGTTGAGAGATTCTGGAAATTTTTACTGTGTAAATTTCATAATTTATGTGTATATAAATTATGTGTATTATATGTACATTGCATGTATACGTATATGTAAATTATATATATAACATATAATTTCATAATTCATATTGATTCCTGAGATTTTTTTTCTTAAAGAAAACACTGAAGCTGTCCTTAAAATGATTTTTGAGTAATAAACATTCTGTTACTAAACATGAGCAAATATTACAACTTCTGCCTTTTAATTGCACTGATCTTATAGAGTCATCAATCTGAAGAATTGTCATCCCAACCTGGTGATTTTTCAGAAGAAGCTGACGACTCTCAGTGTTGTAGCCTCAAACTTTTGGTTGAAGAAGAAGGCTATGAAGCAGACAGTGAGAGCAATCCTGAGGATAGTGAAACCCGAGATGATGGTAAAATATCACTGAAGTACTTGTGATTGGATTTACAAGTCAGATTATTAATTAGCAAAATGGTTACAATAATACCACTTTAGAATTTTATATTGCCTTGCAATTTAAAAAGTGCATTGCTTCATTTTATTTGATCTTGACAAAAAATTCTGGCATTTGTATAGGCAACTTAAAACAGATATATTTTGTTATTGCCGACATTGACTGAATGCCTGAGAATACAGGGTAGAGAGAGTCCCTGCTTTCATCCATATTCCAGTAGAAAAAACAAACAGTAGGTGTCAGAAGTGAACAATATGAAGAAATGAAACAGGGTGATGTGATAGTGACTGGGTGATCAGAGAAGGCCTCACTGAAGATGTTCGGTTTATATTGAGGCCTAAATGAAAAAAAAAATCTTTCCAGACAGACACTGACAGGAAGAGCAATTCAGGCAGTTGTTATAAAGACTGCAGACATCTTTCTGTGACGTCCAAGGATGCTGCAGCACAGATTTCTTCATAGCTCACCACAGCCGGACTTGTCCCTAAGACTGCCCATGATCCTTTGTCTCTGGGCTTAAAACTTGGGTAGAACAGAATAGATGTCTCTATTGGAGCCAAGAGCTTTCTGGAAGGTTACATCTCTTTAATGTTGGCCTTATGACCGTCCCAGTACTGCTAGTCTTCACTAAGTTTCCAGCAGCTTGTCTTCCTCAGTCTGTTTTCTCTTTGAAGGAATAATCACGGATGTCCTAACAGAAAAGGCTTTTTGGACCTATAGCAAGTTTTTGTTCGTTTGTTTGTGTATAATAAAGAGAGTGAAAAGAACAAAAGCACAGCCACGAATTAAAAGAATCTACATATGTGTATATGTATATATCTACACACACACGTTCATATAGCTTACTTGATTTATTAAATTATTCTTGTTTCCAGTGTTATTAAGAAATAATTGACATACATCACTGTATGAGGTATTCAGCATAATGGTTTGACTTACATATATTATGAAATGATGATAACGATAGTATAAGTCAGCATCCATCATCTTATATACGTACAGTAGAAAGAAAAGAAAAAAATTTCTCCTTGTGATGAGAACTTTTAGGTTCTTTTCTGCTGACAACTTTCTTATGTATCACACAGCAGTGTTAACTATAGTCATCATGTTTTCCATTACATCCCTAGTGCTTTCTTATCTTGTAACTAGAAGTTTGTACCTTTTGACCACCTTCCTCCATCCCCCCACCCCCACCTTCTGAGCAAGTGCTTTTGAAAAAATATTAGTTCATTGGTGTTGGTTTTATCAGTGTACTGACTTTTTATAATGACAGACTTCCTTTTATAGGTTTGCTGATTAGATCTTAATCTAAAGAACTCTGGTCTATATAGACATTTATAAATTTCTTAACTACACGAACATTTTTTAAACAGCACAGCAGTCACTTTTAAGAGTGCATCAGTCAAATTTTCCAAAATGTAATATTCAGTGACAGTGTCTATCTGTTTCTCACTTATGAAGAAGACAAAGTATAGAATTCAACCAACCGATAGCCAAACCTGTTATTTTCACAGAGATCTGAGCAGGCAAATGAACTAGCCTGTGATTTAGGTATTTTGGGGTCAGAAAGTTTAGGATAGTGTTTTTTCCCTTTGTTTCAGAGGAAATGTTTTAAATCTGTATCACACGTCTATAAAAATTACTGTTGAAATTTGTAATTCTATTGAATATCAAAATTACTTTTAAGCTACTCATTTATCTTCAAAATATCCGCAAGACTTGATTATACAGGATGCCTATTGTAATCAAAAATCGCCTTGTAGGAAAAGCCTGTGTGAGAATCTTCTTATAAAGAGCACTTTGCCACAAGATCTCCTAAATGTTAAGTGAGATTTGAAATATTTATTCAGTGTTTAGGGAATAAAAATCATCTCTTCTTTTCCTCTTTCAGGTGTAGACTTGAAGCCAGAAGCAGAAGGTTTCAACACAGTAAGCAGTCCAAAGGAGGACTTGCTTGAAAACCTCACTGAAGGGGAAATAATATATCCTGAGATTTGTATGCTGGAGTTAAATTTGCTTTCTACTGGTAAAGCCAAACTTGATGTACTTGCCCACGTATTTGAGAGTTTTTTGAAAATCATCAGACAGAAGGAAAAGAATATTTTTCTACTCATGCAACAGGTAAAAGATGCATTTAGATAAATGCGGTCAATATTTATCACACGCATGCCCCAATCACTCATCTCCTTATTTAGAACCCAACTTGTCTGAAAATTATTTGAGATGATTACCTTTTATAATACCTTAGGTATGTTTTTACCTACAAGTGGTATTCTACAAATGCTCTAATTCTGTAGTTCTCTAAAACAGCATAAAAAATTAGTGTCATTGGCTAACTAATCCTTGTATATTTCTGAGAATGGGTAATATTTTGTAAATTACATTTAATATATAGTCATTTTTTTTGAAAAACCAGAAAACAAAAACAGTGTGAAAGAAATAAATGTATAAACTACCTAAAAAAAAGAAAATGAAAAGCGTCTAATTATACATATAGCATTCTTTCCAGTTGTATGAAAATATGTATATATGTATATACAGTAGAGTATCAAATCATTTATTATGACATTACAGTTGCTTCATGCTTTCATGAGGTAAGAAATTTAATTTCTTATGTTTTGTTTTTTAATCTTCAGGGAACTGTGAAAAATCTTTTAGGAGGGTTCTTGAGTATTTTAACACAGGCTGATTCTGATTTTCAAGGTGCGTTGAAACTGTTAGTTTTACACAATAGCTTTGAAATTATTTTGTTGTTATGTGAAATGAAGAGTTGATAATAATGACTTCCATTGGCATAGTGCCCTGTGGTTTCAAAAGTAGCTTTATATGCATCATCTCTTTTGTTCAATAGACATAGTATAAGTATCTTGATTTTTTATAGAGTAATGTCTAGATTCCAAGGGATTGAGTGAGTCGTTCAGGGTCATGTACATAGCAGTGGCCTTGCAAGGACTATTCCCCAGTGTCCAAATATCGTGCTCCTGCTTTATCAGACATTGAATATCACTCTCCACTCTGTACTTTCACAGACATTTGAGGAATTCATAATGAGTATATAACATGGAAACATTGTAACAGAAACAGATTTTAGTTGGAGAAGTCTAGCATACACGAAACATTAATTCAGGTTTGTCAGATATTTCTTCATGATTAAATTCGAGTAATGCATTTTTGGCAAACAGACCTCATAAGTGACGTTGTGCCTTTCACAGTGTATCGTATTGTGGTTCATGATGTCCATATCTTATTACTGTGATGTTGACTTTGATCACTTGGTTAAGGCGGTGTTTTGCCGTGTTTCTCCATTGTAAAGTTACTGTTTTCTCATTATAATTAGTAAGTACCTTGTGGAGAGATAACGAGACTATGTAAATATTTTCTTTTTATCATACTTTAACCCACTAATCCTTAGCACCCATTGATGATTCTTTTTTTTTAATTTTTTTATTTGTAATTTTTTATAATAATTTTTTATTATGTTACGTTAGTCACCATACAGTACATCCTTAGTTTTTGATGTAGTGTTCCATGATTCATTATTTGCGTATAACACCCAGTGTACCATACAGTATATGCCCTCCTTAATACCCATCACCGGCCTATCCAATCCCCCACCTCCCTCCCCTCTGAAGCCCTCAGTTTGTTTCCCATTGATGATTCTTGACTGAAATTGTTAATACTGTGGTATTTGCCAAATAGTGATTTTCTATTTCCATTATTCCTTTTATATTTATTAATTAGGATTATACAGTAAAGTAAAGCTTTTCCTTCTCCATTTGCTGCTTCAGGGGTACAGGTCTGTGATTCATCCGTCTTCCACAACACCCAGTGCTCACCACAATACATTACCTTTTAATAACAGTTTTACTGAGGGGGAATTCATATACTACACGGTTGACCCATTTAAAATATACAGTTCAGTGTTTTTTGGTATGTTCGCTGAAGTGTGCAGCCATCACCACTTATTTGCTCTTACGAATAATGCTACGAACACTCATGTACTAGTTTCCACATGGACATGTGTTTTCATTTCTTTTGGGCCCATTGGTAACTCTATGTATAACCAGATGAGGGATGGCCAGAGTGTTTTCCAAAGTGGCTGTGTTATTTTACATTCCCACCAGCAGTATATGAGGATTCTAATCTCTTCACATCCTTGCTAACATTTGTTATGACCTGTCTTTTTGTTTATATCCATCCTAGTGGGCCTGCCATGTTATTCTCATTGTAGTTTTGATTTGTATTTTCCTGATGCTTAATGTTGTTATTGCATAGTTTCATGTGCTCATTGGCCATTGGTGTATCTTCCTTAGATTTCTTTAGAGAAATTTCTGTTCAATCCTTTGCCATTTTTAAATTGGGTAATTTGTGGTTTTAATCATTGAATTTAAGAGTTTTTAAATATATTGTAGATAAAAGCCCCTTATCACCTGTGTATGATTTGAAATATTTTCTCCCAATCTTTGGCTTATTTTTTCACTTTCTTGATGATGTATAATTGAAGCACACATTTTTTATTTTGATGAAGTCCAGTTTATCTGTTTTTGCTTTTGTCATAGTGCTTTTGGTGTCATATCTAGGAAGGTCTAACTTACAGTTACAAATAAAAAATAATTTTCTCCTCTCCATGTTTTTTGCTCTCTTCTTTTTTATATCCTAATTGTAATCTTGGACCTTCTTGGATTGATCTTGCATATGTCTTAGCTTTCCTCTCACATCTACTTCTTTCTTTTTGTGCCATGTTTTGGGAGATTTCTTCCATCCTATTCCAACCTTTTGTTCAATTTTTAACTTTGGCAGTTATCTTTTAATATTTAAGAGCTTCTTTTTCTTTGTTTCCTGGTTATTCCATTTTCATGTAAGGATATAATATCTCCTTAAATATATCTGGATTTAGTAATTAACATTTTAGAAAGATATCTTCCCTACCCTAAATTATTTTCTCTTTAGGGTCAGTTTGTCAATTTGTTTATCTTTTATATCTTGGTTTTTCTTGTTTATGTTTTTGATTCTCAAATATTTTTTGAACCTATTTTGCCCTTTTCTATTTTAGAAGGCTGTTGGAGCTAATGTTGTAAATTTGCTTTCCTATTTGGTGTCTTCCCTGAATGGGCAGTCTCTTGAAGAGCTCTGTGTGCATGTGCCAGTGGTTGTCAGAGGCTCCCCAAATACCATAATAAACAAAGCTTCACTTGGGAGGGCCATTAGGGCTACTGTTACCTCATATGACATCTTGTGTACATTAGAAAAACATGTCCTCCACATGTAGGGCTTGGCTAGTGAATAGTGTCTTTGTGCAAGAAAAAGCCATCCCTTCATCTGGGCAACACAAGCCCAATGCGAGGATGCATGGCTTGGTGCATAGCATTCAGGTTTTATTTTAGCCCATATTTTTTCCTTTGGTTAAGCAACTTGGCCCATCTGCAGATTGTACACTTATACCTGGTAGCCCCGATGCTAATGTCCCACTGTCCATCTCAGCCTTTGCCTGCCATCCAGTAAGTTTCTTTAAAGAATTATCAGGCTAGGGACATCAAAGTAAAAGTGGAGCTATCTGTGTTCTATATTCAGAATCAAGGAGAGAGGTAGGTGTTTCCAGACAGACCTTGTATGAATCCCTGCATTTGTAGCCCTATCCTTACTTTCTCTCTAGAATGTAGACAGACAGATGGGCTCTCCACTTCTCTGAGCCCCTTTGTAATTCAAAGAGATTATAAGCCGCAGCCTTCTCTTCCATCTCTCTGCCCTTCCGTCTTCAAGAAATATTTTTAAATCTGATGTGCCCCCAGTGCCCACTGACTCTCCCACTTTTTTTGCTGTTATGAATTTCTTTCTTTTTGTAATTCTGTACTTTTAGTTCAGTGGGTTTTCAGTAGTAGACAAGGGCAGATATATATATAAACATATATATATATATCTTTATTCCCTCATTTTGAACCGGAACCTGTTAGTTTTGAACTGGAAAAAAAAAAGCCTAAGCACATACATAAACTTTACTTTGATCATATTATTTCCCCCCTCCCTGTGATTATCTAACACTTTATTTATAGTGTTTTTTAAAAAATCAGAATCCTAGTTAGGTTCATACATTATAGTTAGCAGATATGTCTCAAATCTTTTAATCTGTAGATGTCTACTTCCCCCTCACCCCCTTGCAGTTTTTTTTTGTTGAAGAAGCCAGGTTGTCTATCATGAGGCATCTCCTGCATTCTGAATTTTGGCAATTATGTCCCTGGGAGGTTGTTTAACGTGATCCTCTCTGTCTTATATTTCCTTTAATTGGCAGTAAGATCTAGAAACCTAATGAGATTTGGGTTCCATTTTTCAACCAGAATATTTTACAGGCCTCCTTCAGAGGCATGTAATGTCTGATTGTCTCTCTTTGGGGGGATGCTAGGAGCCATGGATGGTCATAGCCCAGGGACTTGCAAAATGGTAACGTGCTGTCATTTCATCTTCTTGGATAAGCTGGAATACTTAAAACTTGCTCTCATCAACTACTTGGTTACTCTAAGGTATAATTCATAAAGGAAAGGCAGGAGAAATACTTAATTATTTTCCTTTATTTTCTAGTTTTCATAGTTACTCTAAAACCTTTCATGGGTTCGTGTTACTTACAGGATAAAGTCCATGCTATTTTATAGTCGTATTGCAAGCTTCTGTTCCGCTAACGCATCAGCTCACGCTTCTACAAAATACGGTGCTGAAACAAGGCTTCTGTCCTCAGCTTGCACATCAGGATTCTTTCTGTGATGTCTAAAATGAAGATAATATTTCATTTGTAGGACTTTTTTGGGTGAGGATTAGCTGAGATAATGCATGTAAATATACTTTGAACACTATAATGTGTGCTACAAATATTGGTCACTTTATTCTAAAAAGTTCTATGAATTTATGTACTATGCATTATATTTTATTCTAAACCCCATGATGGAATAAAGAAAGTGTTCAAAATAATAGTTCATGATATGTAAGTATTTTCATAATCTTTAATATTTCCACTTTCATTTATGTCATCTAATTTAGAAAGTAGTAGTTATAATTTAAACAGTTTCAAGATGTGAAGGTAACAGACTATTTAATGGTAACTGACAGTGTCAACTTCTTTAACAAATACTGTATTAATTTATCCTTCTTTAAATAATACCTCTCCTGGGAACTAACCAATCTTTAAGAAAAGTGGTTTTGTTCTTTTGTTGGTGGGTTGTTTTGCATTTAATGGTATTGCTATTTTTTCAGCACATTTTTGGACTATTAGTTATTTATAATCCTTTGAAGATGTGACAATAGTATTTCATCTCTTTCAGGGAAATTGTTTGTTTGGAACCTTTAATTACGTGTTGGCTTTAATTTTTTTCCCTCTATCTTTAATTTAGCATGCCAGAGAGTGTTGGTGGATCTTTTGGTATCTTTGATGAGCTCAAGAACATGTTCGGAAGAACTAACCCTTCTTTTGAGAATATTTCTGGAGAAATCTCCTTGTACAGTAAATATGCTACAATTTAAATTTTTTTCACTGATACCTAGTAGAATATTTTAAAAAATGATTTGAAAATCATTAAGCTCTCTCTTTCAGTGTGGTAATTGTTATGCAGTCAGCTCCATGTTATTATCTGCAAAGTTCTTGATCATTTCATTATTTGCACATATTTTAACTGTTTCACTTCTGTTTTGGCTAACCAGCCATATCATTGGGCTCCTAGTCCCATTGCCTCATCCCACCCCCAGTCATTGTGCTTAAGAAATGCTAAATAATTTTGATTACTAAAGAGAACTTAATTATGAGTAGTTTGTACCATTTTAAGGATTATTCTTTTTTTAGAAAATTATTATCTACCCTTCAGATACCTTCTATCACCTCTTTCCATTGGTGTAGCTTAGTGACTTTTCAGCTGTTCTTTGCTGAGAAACTCATTTCTATAATGAAACTCGACTACAAGCATAAGTAAATAAAACAGAAATGCTTGGAGCTACTTTCTCTGAAGCAAGGTTGAATGTTCCTGAGCCCTGCCCATGTTCACCACCTTACTCCAGCTTGTGGACCCTGAGAGGCTCTGTGGAACACACGGTTAACAAACACTACTGTAGACACTTGATAACTGACTGTATTTCTGGAATGTTTTTTTACTTTCCCTGAGTGCAGTTCTCATTATCATCATGAACATTAGTTGTTATTTTGTGCGTAGGGTGTACATTAGGCGGTGTATTGGACTAAGTTTCTCTTCTCTACTCATCTCCTTAGTCATTACTTTTCTCTTTCATTAAATGCTCTCTGCCTCTCATATCTTTTCTACAATTCTGCATTTCAATTTTTTTTATTCTGTTATGTTAGTCACCATCCAGTACATCATTAGTTTTGATGTAGTGTTCCATGATTCATTGTTTGCATATACCACCCAGTGCTCCATGCAGTACCTGCCCTCCTTAATACCCATCACCGGGCTAATCCATCCCCCCACCCCCCTCCACTCTGAAATTCTGTTTGTTTCCCAGAGTCCATAGTCTCTCATGGTTCATTCCCCCTTCTGTTTACCCCCCTTCATTTTTCCCTTCCTTCTCCTACCGATCTCCCTGCTATTCCTTATGTTCCACAAATGAGTGAAACCCTATGATAATTGTCTTTCTCTGCTTGACTTATTTCACTTAGCATAATCTCCTCCAGTCCCGTCCACGTTGCTGCAAATGTTGGGTAATCGTTCTTTCTGATGACTGAGTAATATTCCATTGTATATATGGACCACATCTCCTTTATCCATTCGTCTGTTGAAGGGCATCTTGGCTCCTTCCACAATATAGTTATTGTGGACAATGTTCTGCATTTCAACTTAACCCAAAATCTGTAATTTATGAATAAAACCTAAAAACCCTTATTTTGGTTTACCAAAAATAGATAAAAGAAAATTTATTTGATTGGGGAAAAGTCATGTAAAGTAAGTTGGAAAGTAATTGAGCCACTCAATTTTATGAAGTCAGTCATATTATAAATATCATTCAGAAATCTGGAGAATTTGTAAGGTTTCTGCTTCTATCCTTCACTTAAAAATAATTGAGAGAAGCAACTATAGCCTACTTGGAAATAAGCGTCTTTCTTTGGTAGAAATTATTCCAGATGTAATTATTGTAGTTAATATCTAATACTTAAAACCAACTCATAACTTTTAGGCTTATACCAAAAAGCACCTAAATCTAAAATTAACTGCAAGAGAATATGTATTTTAAGAATAAAATCTCTATTTCATCTTATGAACATTTTAATGGTATGGTAGATAGAAAGGTATTTAACTAGGAATGCTGATATGTGTGTGGGTATGTACTTTCACTTATAACCTGAATTTCAAAATTATTATGTACCTTGTGTATATTATATGCATGATCTTAACATTTATTTTTCTTTTTCTCTAGGAAGTTCTTCTTCTGGGTATTCTGAAAATTATTGAAAGTGACATTACGATGAGTCCTTCCCAGTACCTAACCTTCCCTCTCCTGCATACTCCAAATCTAAGCAATGGCATTTCATCACAAAAGTGTCCTGGGATTCTAAATAGTAAGGCCCTGGGATTATTAAGAAGAGCACGGAGTTCCCGGAGTAGAAAAGAGTCCGACAGCACAAGTTTCCCTCAGCAGCTGCTCTCCTCTTGGCATGTAGCCCCAGTCCACTTGGCCTTGCTGGGCCAGAATTGCTGGCCCCACCTGTCGGAAGGCTTCAGCATCTCACTGTGGTTTAATGTGGAGTGCACCCATGAAGCCGAGAGAACCATGGAGAAAGGAAAGAAGACCAAGAAAAGAAACAAATCCTTGATTTTACGGGACAGTAGTTTGGATAGAACAGGTATGATGTTCCTGTTATCTGTTACCTGGTACACTAAGCCTTTTCAGATGGCAGTTTTGGTTGAGCTGGAAGAATACGGTGACGTGCTTGCGTGCCCTGAGCTTGTTCTTCACCCCAAGTGCCTTGGTGATGGCAGGCCTGACTCACCAAAGCCTCAGTTGTCAGATAGCCTTGAAAACTTCATTTTCTTGTATATTTTTGCCTTGGCGCTGGGGGGTAGGGGTGCTGCGGTGGCAGGACCACCACATAATTCAACTGCCCTGGGGGTCACCAGCCCCGTTTCCTGCCTCTTTCCTGGTCCTGTTATTGGATTAGGGTGACTCCTGATGTTAGAGAAGGAAAGGATGTAACCCTAGAGCCACTTTTCCATCCTCCTGCTCCCTACACCCTGGCCTCTGTGATTCCCACTTCATCTCCTTTCCCTCTTGTAGTTCAGCTGTCCTTGTGCCGCATCTTATCTTGACACCCCTCTCCTAGTTCCTGTCACAGAGTGTCTGAATGCACCAGCCTTTCTCCAGAGCTAGAATCATTCCCATTCCAGTGCTTTCTATAACTGATGGAATCCCTTTAATACTTCCACAAAACTGTGTCTCATTCCTCATATGCCTAGGGCAGGAAGAACCTATTTGCTAAAAAGCAGTTTATGGTGGTGAGAAGTAATTCAGGGCTAATTGTTAGGGGCCACAGCATGCATGAAATGACTAGAGGAGACAGATGGTTAAGGGTTTATGCTTATACAGGGTCCTGGCCTCCAGAGCTCTTCATTGCACAGAGCTTATACACCCCACTGGCATCTGCTTCAGAACACTAGGCCTTCAGGGCAGGTCGTCTGCCGCTGACTCACAGATAGAAGGGAAAGTCCTTACTGAAGAGTGGGAAATGTCACCTGATAACTGCAGCTGGAGCTCTGAATCCACTTCTCCAGAGATTTTTCTGTGTTACTAGCACCTCGTACTTATGTACTTTTGTGGGTTAGCCTAGGCAACCAAACTTTTTAAAAAATTAGGTAGCTTTTGTGAATTGAATTTTGCCATCTAAGAATTGATGGCTCGGAAGCGATATATATACACGTGATCCTGTCAGTGATGATGCTGTCTTGTGTGCATTGAGTGCCCCCTGCATGTGCGTCACTTTGCTCAGCTCTTTTCTACATACATTTTTAATCCTCACAACAGTTCAGTGAGGTAAGTGCTCATGCTGTCCATATTTGGAGATGAAATTAAACAACATGACCAACTTATATAGCTGGTGAGTGATGGAAAGGGATTTAAACCCACCTATATTCAATTCCAGAGCTTAAATATCACCCCTACACAATAAACAGTGCAGATTGCTTTCTCATATTTAAGTAGTGGCAATCACAATGTAAACAGGCTCTTATAAAATGAAATAAGTAGACACAATGACCTGAGAAAAGTTAGCATTAGGAAATTTTTAAAATTTTTATTATAAAAATATATTAGAAAACATATTTTAAGAAAGGCGACTCTGCATAAACATTTAAAAAGAGCATTTAAAAAATAGTGTATATACCAAAATTTTGAAGGGAGTGATGAAGAAAATACTATAGTGATAACATATGCTTTGCTATTAAACCAACTTTGTGACCTTGAGCAAGTTATATTGAACCTCTCAGCATCTCAATTCTGTCACCCTCTAAAAGGGGACAATAAAATTTACCTCGTAAGATTATTGTGAGCATTAAATTAAGAAATATTTACTGTATTCCTACTTTACAGTACCTGCATACACACTGGTTTTTGTGCTAGTCTTTTATTTGTCCAAAGTCAGATTTGATATGGAAACATTAGTATCATATCAGCCATGAGTTCTCTATACATTTCATATCTTGGGCAGTAGTCCTCACAATAATGAATTTAACTCTTCCTTTTAAAGACTACTATTGTTTAGGGGGGAGTATTCTGAAAAATTGGTAGTGTTTATACCTCTTGAAAAATGGCAACAAATATATATACAGTCTAGTAACTGGTAGCGTTCATCCTCTCTGAAAGTCCGAGCCCTCAGACATGCATTTTGTATTTTGGTACATCTTCATTAACATAGCTTTATGTAAAGTCATGCAGAGTAGTAACAGCGTGGATGGCTCAAGGATTCAGTTCATCATACATACTTAGATGGTACTAGAATTAGCATGATAAGAAACCACTTAAAGTCAGGATGAATAACCAGATAGTCCAAAGCATATGGCATTACATTAGCTTGCCTTAGAAAACATTTTAGAGTTCAGAATCACTTAGCAATTGTATTTAAAGATGAATTTATTTAAACACAATTTTTCTAAAATCAATTTTTTAAAAAAATATTTTATTTATTTGACAGCGAGAGGGGGAACACAAGCAGGGGGAGTGGGTGAGGGAGAAGCAAGCTTCCCACTGAGCAGGAAGCCCTATGCGGCTGGATCCCAGAACGCTGGGTTTATTTTTTTTTTAATGTTTTTTTATTATATTATGTTAGTCACCATACAGTACATCCCCGGTTTCCGATGTAAAGTTCGATGATTCATTAGTTGCGTATAACACCCAGTGCACTATGCAATACGTACCCTCCTTACTACCCATCACCAGTCTATCCCATTCCCCCACCCCCCTCCCCTCTGAAGCCCTCAGTTTGTTTCTCATAGTCCATAGTCTCTCATGCTTCATTCCCCCTTGTGATTACCCTCCCTTTCTTTATCCCTTTCTTCCCCTACCGATCTTCCTAGTCCTAAGAACACTGGGTTTATGACCTGAGCCAAAGGCAGACACTTAATGACTGAGCCACCCAGGCGCCCCTAAAATCAATTTTTAAAAATCATGCTATTGTAATAATTATAGGATGATTTTGGTAGTGTTGTGTGACAATGGTGGTGGGTCCATAACGTCAGAGTGGCCCAATCCAATCAATAAAAGAATTGTGGCACGTACTGTAATAGGTCACTGCAGTGACATCAAAGGGGTTTGTTCATTGCCACAATTAGCCACCAGTTATCATGTATTTTGAAACATTTGATAACTTTTAATGCACTCAATTACTGTTTTCACTCCTGGTGCCCTTTTGGAGTTAATGTCTCAACTTTGGGACTATTGTTTGGAACAGGTCAAAGTTCAGACATCCAGGTAAATAATTTACTGCAAATGAACAACCATGCTTTGTGTTCTTCTAAATTCACTTTTCCACTCAGTTTTTATCAGCTGCTTTACTGATTATTCTAACATCTTTTTATCATAGAGAACAACAGACCGGAAGGTGCAGAGTACATAAATCCTGGTGAAAGGCTCATAGAAGAAGGATGTATTCATATGATTTCATTGGGATCCAAAGCTCTGATGATCCAAGTGTGGGCTGATCCCCACAATGGCACTTTTATCTTTCGGTATTGATTATCCTCAACCTCCCCATGAATAGATCATGTATTTAAATAATTTATATGCTAATAAAGATCATTACAGCAAATCAGAAAAATATTATTTAAAAAGAAGATACATTCTAATAGTTATTAATGCTGCCTCTGTAGCATTGTATTATTCTATCCAAAAATCTATAACTAAACTCTAAAGTAGATTATGTTAATTCTCAATTAGATTTTAGACCGGATGCTCACTGAAGTCTTATCTGTGGAAGTATTCTATCAGATTGCAATCACCCTAACATGTTATTATCAGACAGCTGTTTTCCCAGCGGATTATATATTTAATAGTCATTATCTTAGAAACTTCAGTTTTTCTTGCAATCTTGTCTTTCCTACCTCCTTTGTTAACAAGTGTAGATACAAATCTTTTACTTGTATTGAGTATGAATAACATATACTATTTTTATAAAACTTAAAACTAAACAAAAATATGTTATTTAGGGGATATATGCTTTTTGTTATAAATGTTATTTGGTGCTTTATGTACATCATATCTTAATTCTCTTAGTAGTCCCTCCAAGTAGGATAGACCTCCAGTACATCCTGGCATTTAGACATTTATGTACAACATGTATTATTTTTTGTATGAACTAAATATTACATCGTAATTTCTAAAAGAGAGCAATGACTTTAGAAATAGTAACAATAAAGGGTTTTTTTGCAAATTGAATTTTGAAAATTAATGCCTAAATTACTAACAGCATCAAATGAGCATCATCTATTTTAGCTCATGAATTGAGGTAATAATATAAGAAAATAACTAAGCAGATTTTATGGTGTAAAACAAAGACCTACTTACTTTTCAAGTTAGTTTAAAAATAGAACTGCTTTTTAATCTCGTTTAAATAGCTAGAATTATCGTTGTTATACATTTATTAAATGCTGAGATCAGAAATTCCATGTTTTCAGTCTATACTATCTCTTTTTTTTTTATTGTTGTAGAATGTGCATGGATTCAAATGATGATACGAAAGCTGTTTTACTGGCACAGGTTGAATCACAGGAGAATATTTTCATCCCAAGCAAATGGCAGCATTTAGTCCTTACCTACTTACAGCAGCCCCAAGGCAAAAAGAATAACCATGGGAAAATCTCCATATGGATCTCTGGGCAGAGGTTTGAAACATTTTTGGTAAACACTTACCAACTTCAGTGACAATTTTAAGTTTAGTTTATCATGGTTTCTGATACGGATTACAGGAAACTATAGATGAAATGTGCTCTATGTTAATGCAGGAATCTATGGTCAGAGTTGGATGTTTTTTCCTACTTATCACTCTGATACAAAATTAATATTTGTAACTGTTGAAAATTAATATTTGGGTTTCAGGGAACATTCAGGAATCTGGACATTCAGACATTTATGTAGAATATATGTTAGATCAAGGAACAGAACCTACAATTTGGTCCTTCAAGCCTATACATTTATAAAATGAATCCACAAGGAATTATTTCAATTAAGTGGCTAATCAGGCTAATACCTAAATTTTTTTAAGGCTAATACCTAAATTAAGTCAGGGTTTCAAAAGAAATTAGAATGACTAGGGAAAAATATAAGCCAGTGTGTCAGGTCATAGATTAAGATAGGGTCCTTGAAATGTACCAGGTGATGGATTCAGGTATAATACTATGTGATGTTTACCCACCCAGGAGAATTGTGGGTCAAGTTGTTAAGAAATATTTTCTGGAATATCTTAATGTAAAATTTAACCCTGAGAGAGCTATAATATATCTTGAATTTGTAAGAGTTGGGAAGTATTTTATGAATGAAATAACATGAAAGGGGATACGGAATTGGAAACTGGTATACATGGGATGGGGTCTGGCTGGCTGGAAGGCAGATTCTAAGTTGAATAATGAGAAAGAGAAACGAGTGGGTATCGTAAAGCTACCTGACAGGCAAGTTTTGAATTTCAAGATGAGCATCTAGACGTAATCGAAGGGACTGTAAAATATTGCATACCTGTTATGTTGCAGACTGTTTGCTAGATGCATTCTAAACACTATCTCCCAATTCTCTCAAATGCCCTCCGAGTAGATTAGACCACAGAAATAACATATGCCCTTAGTGTAAATGAACCTATTTTTATTCATTTGTTTGTTCATTCATTAAATATACATTGAGGAATTACTGTGTGTCCGGCATTTGCTGTAGTTGGGCCTGAGGGAAATGGTAAACAAGACTCAGGACTCAGGTTCCATGCCTTCTTGGGACTCACAGGCTATTGGGTAGCAGACAGTAAGCAAACACAATTAAAAGCATATATACAAATTATGACAAATATTGTGGAGATAAAATAGATCCCCAGACAGAAAATACCTGATTTGCTACTTAAGAAGTGAATCAGGAAAGGCCTCTTTGTTTTGTTTTGTTTTTTAAAATTTTTTATTCTGTTATGTTAGTCACCATCCAGTACATCATTAGTTTTGATGTAGTGTTCCATGATTCATTGTTTGCATATACCACCCAGTGCTTCATGCAGTACCTGCCCTCCTTAATACCCATCACCGGGCTAATCCATCCCCCCACCCCCCTCCACTCTGAAATTCTGTTTGTTTCCCAGAGTCCATAGTCTCTCATGGTTCATTCGCCCTTCTGTTTACCCCTCCTTCATTTTTCCCTTCCTTCTCCTACCGATCTCCCTGCTATTCCTTATGTTCCACAAATGAGTGAAACCCTATGATAATTGTCTTTCTCTGGCTTGACTTATTTCACTTAGCATAATCTCCTCCAGTCCTGTCCATGTTGCTGCAAATGTTGGGTAATCGTTCTTTCTGATGACCGAGTAATATTCCATTGTATATATGGACCACATCTTCTTTATCCATTCGTCTGTTGAAGCGCATCTCGGTTCCTTCCACAGTTTAGCTATTGTGGACAATGATGCTATGAACATTGGGGTGCATATGGCCCTTCTCTTCACTATGTCTATATCTTTGGGGTAAATACCCAGTAGTGCAAAGGCCTCTTTGGAAAAGGGTCATTTAAGCTGAGACCTCAAGGGGAGATGGAGCATGCTCTGAGCAGGGGAGGGGGGCAGGGCCTTCTGGGCAGAGGAAAGGGCCCATGGAAGGCTGTGTGCCGGGTCATTCTGAAAGGGAGGCTGGCAAGTTGATGGCTTACAGCTGTCCAGCCTCACTGCTAGAGGAAGGCAGAGGAGAAGGGGCCTGTGAGTAGCCTAGGGTAGTCAGTCCCCAGGGTCTGCCACAGGAAAGAAGAGGCTTTGGAAATAAAATCAAGGCTTCAGGTTTTGTGTATTCATTTTAAAAATCCACGGAAATATGTTGTTGAGGTTTCCATATTCCAAATAAAATATTTTCTGAGAAGTTCTCAGTCTTCAGCCAGTCAGTAACTTTTTTTTCAGAACCTTGAGTTAGATCGGTTGGAGTTGGGGTTAGGGCTATGAATAGCGAACCTTTCTCCTGGCACCTCACCTGATTTCTTGAGCTGTCAGCATGTGCCAGGCACTGTATTCAGCACTTCACAGATCACCTCATTTGGTCCTCCTGACAACACCAGCAAGTAGGTATATTGTTTCCTCTATTTTATGTATGAGACAATTGAGACCCAGAGTGGGGTAAAGTCATGCCAGAAGAATGGGGTACAGCTGAAACTTAAACTCAGATATAGCCCATGCTTTAGAACCTGAAGTTTTACCACCCCACAGCCTTTTTCTGAATCAGACCACCTGACAGAAATAGGAGTCATAAACTATGAGACTTACTCAGAATGAGAGTTTAAATGTTCATTGTAGGTAGCTAGCATAGTCGCTTAATTCACATATTTCTATGTTACTTTGAAGGAATGTTTTTGCCATTTTATACAAAGTAAGTAATGATTTCATCTGTTAGTAGAATGATGAGCAAGTGATCAAGGACAAATATATTATTCCTTTGATATAAATTTAGTACTATCACTCTCTGAATTAATAGAATAATTTCTATAAAAAGTACATTTCAAGAGAGCATTTTTTAGAATACATAATGACACTAAAAACAAATTATTAATAGTTTATATTGCGATTTAATGTTGAGCACACAAATCTACTAGGAATATATGGCACACAGTACTTAAGATTTGTCGAATTCATCTTGCAAAGCGTCCTTTACCCTTAAAAACTGTATTAAGTCATGCTGCCAGTAGGTGGCAGTAGTGTTTCAGTCATGGCCATGTATTTGGTTTAAGAAAGATGCCTGTGACAGAAAATATCTCACTCTAATGTTGTATGTCAGTAAACCTCAATTTAAAAAAAAGTTATCTCACATCTTTATCAGAAAATATTTCCACTAAAATAGTTAAATTTACATGTTAAATATGAAACAGAAAACCTTAAGAAAGAGTTTTTAAATAAATATATACACCAATGTAGAATTTCTCATTAAGAGCTAACCATGTCAGTGTATACTAAGTCTTCATCTTATTTATAAACTTTACCTTTATAAGTTATTTTCATTATCTTACTGTGGAGCTTAGAACATTCCTGAAATAGGGGTAGAGGTTGGCACTCTGCATTTCCAACCAGATGATGAAATCCTCTTGTCATGTGTGTGTCTTTTTGAGAAAATGTTAGTATTCCTTTTCCTATTCTGTCTTTTGTAAGGATTCCTGTAAATACAAGAGACTAATCAAAAGGTCTGTGACTGAGCATTGAAAAAACAGAAAATGCAGAGAAGCCCTGGCATTTCAGTGGCTAGTCAGAACAAAACCTAGAGATGTGATATTCTTTCTCTGAGTAGTCTTTGAAGACTTACTAGAAGATGATATTTCAGGAATGGTTTACCACAGTGGGAGACTTCTTGGTCAATTAGGAGGAGGTGGTCGGTTTGTTTCTGTAAATCAGGAAGGCACATGTGCAGAAGTCAAATGGCAAAGAAAACTTGCATCACATGTCCAGTCCCACTTCCCACGGCCTGCTGTAGGACCAGCAGGCATCTCTGTTCCGTTCCCCTCTCTGGGATTTGCGTACTGCCAGCACCATGGACCAAGGGACAGCGGAATCCATTCTTCTCTTTCTTCGCGTTACCAGCTCTGTGATGCCAAACCAAGAAAGCTGTTCAAGAACTTCCCATTATTAAACATTCATACTTGTAAAATACTTGAGTCACTGAAATAATTGATTTAACTTTGTTTTTAACATAGGAAACCTGATGTTACTTTGGATTTTGTGCTTCCAAGAAGAACAAGTCTGTCATCTGATAGCAATAAGACATTTTGCATGATTGGCCATTGTTTATCATCCCAAGAAGAGTTTTTGCAATTGGCTGGAAAATGGGACCTGGGAAATTTACTCCTCTTCAGTGGTATATTTTTCTCCTTCAGAGGATTTCTAATTTGTTTCCAAATAACAAACTAGTAAATTATCCTGGATAAGATATTAACCCCTGTTCCTTCATTGATACTTAATAAGTACTATATTATCTAGATGCCAAGACGCACTTTTAAAATTTTTTAACATTTTTATAATTGAGATGCTTCTTACAGTTGATATATACATTTAATGTAGGGGTGTACATCATACCCCAACCCCGCTCCCCCAAAAAGAAAGCTTATGTTAAATCAGCTTTATTTTATAATCCTGGAAAATGCATTATTATGACAAGTAAACTTAAAGTGGTTGTCTCTCTTACTCATAATTTTAGGATATTCTATAAAAATATCAAATTTTAGGGGGAAAATATATGTTTTAAAATTTTATATATATATATAGTGATATATATGTATCACTAAACCTGGCACATTATAGTATTCAGGCAGTGTTTATTGAATATCAGATAGATGGGTGGAAGGAGTAGAGACATCAGTCCACACTTATTTTAAAAAGGAATTTACTGAAGTGTAGTTTCCATTTACTTAAAGAAAAAAAAAAAGGCAGAACAAAACCAAAATAACTGTTCTCTAAGGAACAAATAGAAATTTTATGATTTTTCACAAGCTTCACTGTTAACTTTATATGTATTCATTCATTTTCCATCCATAGTTGGTATAGGTTATTTGCTTATGACACCAATTTGAAATCTGAGGCTTTATCAATTTTATTTATTTATTTTTAAAATAATATTTTTTTATTATATTATGTTAGTCACCATACAGTACATCCCTGGTTTTTGATGTAAAGTTCCATGATTCTAGTTGCATATAACACCCAGTGCACCATGCAATACGTGCTTTCCTTACTACCCATCACCAGCCTATCCCATTCCCCCACTCCCCTCCCCTCTGAAGCCCTCAGTTTGTTTCCCAGAGGCTTTATCAATTTTATAGAGATAAAAGAATTTGACAGAAAAAATTAATTCTTGATTTCTTCCTTTTTATGAAAAATTCTGGTTGGGGGCACCTGGGTGGCTTAGTCAGTTAAGCATCTGCCTTTAGCTCAGGTCATGATCCCAGGGTCCTGGGATCAAGCCCCACTCTGGCTTCCCACTCCTCCCTCAGTGAGGAGTCTGCTTCTCCCTCTGCCCCTCCCCTTGCTCGTGCTGTCTCTCAAATAAATAAAAATAAAGTCTTAAAAAAAAATTCTGGTTGGAGTGATATAAATAAGTAACTTTATTTTTCTGCTATTCAGGAGCTAAGATTAATTCACAAGAAGCCTTTTATCTATATGCTTGTGGACCCAACCATACATCTATCATGCCATGCAAATATGGCAAGCCTGTGAATGACTACTCCAAATACATTAGTAAAGAAATTTTGCAATGTGAACAAATCAGAGAACTTTTTATGACGAAGAAAGAAGTGGACATTGGTCTCTTAATTGTAAGTTTTCATTTTTTAAGTTTTAACTTTATAGGAACTGATAATATATGTTTAATAAATGTGTAATTAGCTATGAATTAAATTTCTTAAGTTTCTCTTCTTTCTTTCTCAACATTTTTGCTCCTTAAGAACATGTTTTTTTCCTTTAAAAAAAATTGAAATACTCAGAATTTGTTTTCAGGTTTAAATTTTTATCTCCTTTTCCTTAGAACTATATTTCTATACTAAGTATTAGTTTAGTTTATACCTCCTAGTCATTCAAGAAAAATGTTTATGATATAGTGAAAATATAACATGTTAGCCTAAAAAATATTGCTCATTACATTTCATTTCCATATTTATAAATAAATACTAACTTTTATTTATAAGTTTTAGTTACATATATTCAGATTTTTAAATATTTATTCTTTAGTATCAGTAACAGTCAGGAATTTGGCTTTCAAAATATTGCTAACTCTGCTTATATGAGACTCTCAGATTGTTTTTTATACATGATTGTGATATTTTGTTCTAGTATACAATTTAGGAACTTATGGTGGATTTTTTTCATTATAGTAACTAGAAAGCTGAGCCTTCATGGTCTTAGAAGATCTACTAAAAACTGGTAGATCTGGCCATGAGACTGTGTTCCTCCTTCTCTTGCTTCTTATGAGAAGTACAGTTAGAGGTCAGAGATAGTTTTTACTTGAAGGAGACTACTAGTTTGAAATGTATTTTTTTGTTGTTGTTAATGAGATGTATATTTCATAATCAAAATAAATTCTGTTTTTAAGCTGTAACATTTGACTAAAGGAAAGGAGAAATTCTAGTACAGTTATTTTGTAAAACACATGTAAGTTTTAAATGGTGTTAAATATGTATTTGTGGTAAAGTAGGGTAGATACCTATGGAATTTGGCTAATGATCTGATACTGTGCATATGGTCTTTTTCTCCCTGGGGAGTATTTAAAAATGGTGGTCCACTATGATTGAGAAGTGGTCAGGGATGTTAAATGTTCCACAGAGCAAGGGCAGTATTATGCAGCAAAGAATTATCCCAAATGTCTCACCATTGAGAAAACATGTTTGAGGGAAATGTTTCTCAAACCTGAGCATGCATCAGAATCACTCAGAGGACTTGTTAAAACAGATTGCTGGGCCAGAGTTTCGGATTCAGTAGGGTCTGAAGTATGCCCTAGGAACTTGCATTTTTAACAAATCCCAGATGAGGAGGAGTTAAGATGGCGGAGGAGTAGGGGACCCCTTTTTCAGCCAGTCCCCTGAGTTGAGCTGGATAGGTACCAGACCATCCTGAACATTCGCGGAATCAGCCTGAGACGCAGGAAGATACATCTGGATCTCTACAAATGAACATCTCCAGCGCTGAGGATTGAGGTACGAACCGGGGAGCCGTGAAACCGTGCACAGATATCGGAAGATAAACAGAAGGGGGAGGGAGCCACTGCGTTCGGGCACTGGGAAGCGGTAGCCACCTGCAAGGGGAGCGGGCGGACTCACAGACGGCACCCGCGAGACAGCAGACTGACACCGTGAGCTGGGGAGCGCGTGCCACCAGACTGAAACGGAGCTCCAGTGTGCTCACTGGAACCAGACTGAGACCAGGAGCTCTGGGAGCACGTGGGGGGCAGCTGGCAGCTGGTGGCTGGCAGTGTTAGAAACACAAAGGACAGAGACGCACCGGCCCTGGAAGTGAGGGCTGGGATGCCGGGTGTGGGACGCACATCCTGGGATGCTGCAGAGTTGAGCAGCACCAACAGTAACAGAGTTAAAAAGGCCAGAACATCAGTGGAGAATGGCCTGCGATCCCTCTGTTCTGAGACAGGCTGGGATTTGGCCATAGCTGCTCTGACTCTCAGAAGAGGCACAGCAAACCGCCAGGGAAAGCCGCCAGAGAACAAAAGCCTGGAAATACCGGCTCACGGTGTGCCCATCCCCATCCCCCCTTGCAGGGGATATGGAGACTCTACCCAAATGGGGTTGCCTGAGTACCGGTGCAGCAGGCCCCTCCCCAAGAAGGCAGGCTGAAAAATCAAGAAGCCCACATCCCTAAGGTCCCTATAAAACAAGTGCGCACTGCCTGGGTCCTGGTCAATAATTTGGGCTCTGGACAACCCCGTAACCTCTCCTCATCAGAATGATGAGAAGGAGAAATCCCCCCCAGCAAAGAAAAGACAATGAGTCTGTGGCCTCTGCCACAGAACAGATGGATATGGGTATAACCAAATTATCAGAAATGGAGTTCAGAGTAACAATGGTCAAGATGATGCGTAGATTTGAAAAAAGTATTAAAGAAAATGTTAATGACAATATAGAATCTCTAAGGGTGGAAATGAGAGCGAATCTGGCAGAAATTAAAAATTCTATGAATCAAATGCAGTCGAAACTAGAGGCTCTGACGGCCATGGTGAATGAGGCAGAAGAATGTATCGGTGAATTAGAGGTTGGGTTAGTAGAAAAGAAAGCTAAAACAGAAACGTGGCTCAAAAAAATCCAATCTCAAGAATGTAGGTTACGAGAGATTACTGACTCAATGAATCGTTCCAATGTCAGAATCATCGGCATCCCTGAGGGGGTGGAGAAAAACAGAGGTCTAGAAGAGATATTTGAACAAATTGTAGCTGAAAACTTCCCTAATCTAGCAAAGGAAACAAACTTTCGTGTCCAAGAGGCAGAAAGGACCCCTCCCAAACTCAACCACGACAAACCTACGCCACGTCACGTCATAGTGCAATTCGCAAATATTAGATCCAAGGATACAGTATTGAAAGCAGCCAGGGCAAAGAAATTTCTCACGTACCAAGGGAAAGGTATCAGAATTACATCAGACCTGTCTACACAGACCTGGAATGAGAGAAAGGGTTGGGGGGGCATTTTTAAAGCTCTTTCAGATAAAAACATGCAGCCAAGGATCCTTTATCCTGCAAGGCTGTCATTCAGAATTGATGGAGAAATAAAGACCTTCCAGAATCGCCAGTCATTGACCAATTTCGTAGCCATGAAACCAGCCCTACAGGAGATATTAAGGGGGGTTCTATAAAAGTAAAAAGCCCCCAAGAGTGATACAGAACAGAAAGTCACAACCTATAGAAACAAAGACTTTACAGGCAACATGTCATCATTAAAATCATATCTCTCAATAATCAGTCTCAATGTAAATGGCCTAAATGCTCCCATAAAGCACCACAGGGTTGCAGATTGGATAAAAAGACATGACCCATCCATTTGCTGTCTACAAGAGACTCATTTTGAACCCAAAGATGCATTCAGACTTAGAGTAAGGGGATGGAGTACCATCTTCCACGCAAAT